>NW_023464052.1:0-11999 GCF_013731165.1 Rhagoletis pomonella | reverse complement strand
AGTTAAAGTCTTATATATTTGATATATTTCACAAGTGCACTATAATAATTTCAAAATTTGGGGAATAAATTCTATAACCTTTTTCATATACCTGAAACAATTTTCATATCTTGTTTCACTACAGATTTAGCGAAACTCCATTAAATCTAAAATTTAAAAAACAGGGTGACAAATAAAAGCGGTTTCCTTTGTCACTCTGACGTCACGTATAGTGTCGCTTTCTTGATTTGCCTTATTCCAAGAATTTCACATTTACGCAATTGAGCGAAATATTTACGGAAAAAAAATCTGAGAATTTTTTATGCGTATATGAAAAAGTTTATTGAATATATTCCTAAAATTGAAAAAATAATTTAGTATGCTCATAAAAAAGCATGTAGGACTTGAAGCCGTACATGGTTCGATTTCTCTCCACCTCGCAGTGAGAATCGCAAAATCGAACAATCGATTTATATATCGAGTAGATCGAGTAAACAAACGGCAGTAGCTGTCAAGCAAAGTAAAGACGGTTTCTAACTACCTGTCCTCTACAATATGCGAGGAAATTATAACTTTGATGGGCGAACAAGTACAAGCTGAAATGATAAGTAGAATCAGAAAAGCCAAATACTATTCTGTATCTGTTGATTCATCGCCTGATGAAGTGCATATTGATCAATTGACTGTGACTATGAGATACATGGAAAGCTTAGAACCAGTTGAAAGATTTTTGTCTTTTATTCCAAATTCTGGTCATACAGGGGAAGAAATGGCGGATGCCTTGCTTCAGTTTTTAGAAAAACATAGCATCGACATTCAAGACTGCCATGGTCAGTCGTACGATACTGCACCTAACATGAGCGGCAAGTACAAAGGAATGCAGGCGAGAATTTGGAACATTAATAAATATGCAGATTACATTCCGTGCATGGGACACTCTTCGAATATAGCAGGCAATGCAGCAGCCAACGCATGCACTCACGCAGTCTTTTTTTCAACTTTTTAGAAGAGCTTTTTGTTTTTTTTACAAGATCAACGGCACGATATGAAATATTAAGTGCCAACTTATCATCGATTAAAGGATCTAATAGTGTCAAACGATTAAGTGACACTCGCTGGTCATCTCGTGCCGATGCTACAAAATCTGTCAAAGTTGGATTTGTTCCCATCAGAAATGCATTATGTTCAATTCGAGATGACAGTGAAGAGAAAGACGTAGTGAGAAGTCAGGCTCGGGGACTAGCGAAGACAATGGAATCCCTCGAAACAGCTATATACGTTATTTTTTGGTACAACTTTCAGCAAGGGACAAATTTCGCACCGAAGCTTTTCTCCCAGTTATTGATAAATTGACAAGTGCACTTGAAGGCAAAATTTCATGCTACAAGCTGGTCTTTGAGCGATTCAATTTTATTGGTGAGCTAATGCTCATGGAATCGAAGACATCAATTTGCATGCTAAAAGGCTTGTGGAAACATACCCAAATGATCTTGAATCATCTTTAGGGAACGAGCTCATACAACTTCGAGATTTCGCGTATCTTCACGAAAAAAGAGAGAACGAATCAACTGAGCTGTTTTTGTACCGCATCATCAAAGAAAACAATCTTCAGTCTACATTTGTTAATTCAGAAATTATTCTACGTTTATATCTGTCTATGATGGTAACAAATTGCACGAGTGAAAGATCTTTCTCCAAGATGAAATTAATCAAAAGTCGACTTCGAACATGTATGGGTGAAAACCGACTTGTGCATTTGGTTCTCTTGAGCTCCGAAAGAGATATACTGCGCGAACTAAGTTTCGATGATATCATTGCTGTATTTGCAGCAAAAAAATCACGGAAAGAGTCGTTTCAGTAAAGGAGTATCCTTTTTTAGTGTAATATACTGTGAACATGTATTAAATTTGAAGTATTTATTCCCTTGTTACTTTATTCAATGCGTCATCTTATTCTCTAACCTTATAATTATCTACTGCAAACTATATTTTTTTTTCTGAAAGAATAGTTTGAGATTGAGACTTTAAAAAGGGGCCCCCACACGTATCCCGGCCCCAGGGCCCCCACATTCTTAATCCGGCCCACATGTATACCGTATACATCTTAACAAAAAGCATATTTAAGTTATTATTAATGGATAAAAGAGACATTTTTTTTGGATTCAGTACTAAAATTTGACATTTTAATAGAATTTCAAGTGCTTATCAAAACTTTACGAGAAGATTTGACCATTTATCTTAATATTATTCAATTTTAATTATTTTTTGTAAAAATACGCTTTATATTTTAAGAAAAGCCGTACAAATCCAAGGTTCAAACTTTGTGCAACATTAAAAAAACCAACACACTTTCGTAAAAATTTCGATCTATTTAATTCGATTTCCTAGATTTATTTTGAGTGTGTGGTTTTTTAGCCATTAAATTTTAATATAACTAAGTTTATTAAGATTTCTTTGATGAAGGTGTTGCTAATTTCCTCCATATAAAAAAATCGTCGAACACACTTCGTATGGAAGAAAATGGCTGACATCGTCGACAAAACAAAATTGCCAAGTTCAACGGTAAGTCCCAGCTACTTTAAACTTGCACTTTATTATACTAAAATTGAATGGGCTAAAAACTAAAGAATATTGATAAAGCTCGAAATTTTTACGACAGTATGTTGGTTTTTGGATGTGTCGCAAAGATTTAATCTTGGGTTTATACAGTTTTTCTTAAAAAATACATTATAGTTTATAAACAGATAATTAAAATTAAAGAATAATAAAATAAATAGTAAAACCTTGTCAATACGTGAGTGCCGTAAAGGTACTATATTTAAGAAAATCTATTCTTATAACTAACGAAGACTTTGTTTCTATATGAAGCTGACTTTGACATTTTGTTTTAATAAAACTTAGTATCGAAAAGTTTCTTTAAAAATTTGGCTAGGCTATGTTATACTGGTTCGTTCAAGCCATTTTTCAAAACTTACAAGGGTAAATACGAACAGGCGAACTGTGAATTTTCAGAGCTATATATTTTTAGTATTCATTACAAAATTTTACTAAAAAGTACTGCGTAGTAGGAAAGTATATTGTAAATGAAATTGTATCAAACTAGTACAATTGTACCAAAAATGCCAACACTGTTCTGTATACATACTTTTTTTTCTTTTTTACTTTTTTACTCTTATTTTATCTTTCAGCTTCGCTAAAAGCACTTTTACCAACGCTTGGCTTACCAAATTTACGCCAATTGATAAAATTTTGCGATTTAAATTCATTTTCAATAATGTAAATAACGATTCGTGTTGAATCCAAAATCGCCTCGTCTGAATAGGGATGGCAACTTTTTCACTTTCAACTTCTCATTCAACTACGTATTCAACTTTTGTTGCCTGTAAAATCGCCTCGTGCGAATGCCCTATAATTCATTTTCCTTATTCAACCAACTACTATCAAGTGCAGCTGATTTGCCGCTACTTAAACTCGACAGCGTGGTTGTTGTTGTCAATTTCATACATCCATTTGCTTATTTTGCTTTTTTGTATAGCTTCAGGTAGGCTCTTCCTAAACTATGTATTTGTCAATGTTATTGTGGCTTATTAACATTTTATTTTTAATATTTTTATTGAGCTTTGTACCACGATTGTTTATTAGGAAAAATTGAAAAAGCAACAAAGTCTAAGCGGTAGAAGTTATAGCAGCTATTTCGGAGATCACCACATCTCTTCATCAGACTTCTTTTTTGAATTCGATGTTCAAAGTCAGAAGCGTTAACCACTGAGCTATGTACATCTCGTAAACTCTTGTTGCTAATTCATTTTCCTTATTCAACCAACTACTATCAAGTGCAGCTGATTTGCCGCTATTTAAACTCGACAGCGTGGTTGTTGTTGTCAATTTTATACATCCATTTGTTCATTTTGCTTTTTTGTATAGTTTCAGGCAGGCTCTTCCTAAACTATGTATTTGTCAATGTTATTGTGGCTTATTAACATTTTATTTTTAATATTTTTATTGAGCTTTGTACCACGATTGTTCATTAGGAAAAATTGAAAAAGCAACAAAGCCTAAGTGGTAGAAGTTATAGCAGCTATTTCGAAGGTCACCACATCTCTCCATCAGACTTCTTTTTTCTAGACTTCAGCAGGGATCGAACCTGCGAATTTGATGTTCAAAGTCAGAAGCGTTAACCACTGAGCTAAGTACATCCCGTAAACTCTTGGTGCTAATTCATTTTCCTTATTAAACCAACTACTATCAAGTGCAGCTGATTTGCCGCTGACTTTGAACATCGAATTCGCAGGTTCGATCCCTGCTGAAGTCTTGAAAAAAGAAGTCTGATGAAGAGATGTGGTGATCTCCGAAATAGCTGCTATAACTTCTACCGCTTAGACTTTGTTGCTTTGTCAATTTTTCCTAATAAACAATCGTGGTACAAAGCTCAACAAAAATATTAAAAATAAAATTTTAATAAGCCACAATAACATTGACAATTAATTTTTTGTTGCATAATTTGCCGTTTAGCTAAACTAAACTGTTTTTGATTTTGTCGTTAATTTTTTTTTTTGGTTTAAACAGCCTTGAACAGCCACAGCCTTGGTTTGAAAATTGCGCCAAGTAACAAATATTTCTAAATTAAAAATAGAAATGCTAGCTTATGCAAAGACTTAAAATCTATAGAGAGAAACGAATAAAATAGGCTTCTAAGAACAATTTCATACGTCTTTTCCTACTTTGAAGTAGTTGTTTTATGAACTAAAACTGTTTTTGATTTTGTCGTTTAATTATTTTTAGGGAATTAATAGGGACTTGGAAAGCAGTCTAAAAATTGGTTAAAAATAATAAAAATAATTAATTTTTTGTTGCATAATTTGCCGTTTGGCTTGTTTTGTGCACTAAGACTGTTTTTGATTTTGTCGTTTAATTTTTTTTTGGTTTAAACAGACTTATTTAAAACAAAAATAAGGAATTGGAAAGCGGTTTGAAAATTGGTTAAAAACAATAAAAACAATTAATTTTTTTGTTGCATAAGTTGCCGTTTGGATTGTTTTGTGCACTAAAACTGTTTTTGATTTTGTGGTTTATTTTTTTTTAACAATCTTATTGAAAAAATAGGGCCTTGGAAAGCGGCTTAAAAATTGGTTAAAAATAATAAAAACAATTAATTTTTTTGTTGCATAATTTCCCGTTAGGCTTTTTTTGTGCACCAAAAGTGTTTTTTATTTTGTCGTTTAATTTTTTTGGTTTAAAGAGCCTTATTAAAAAAAATAGGGACTTGGAAAGCGGTTTAAAAAATGGTTAAAAATAATAAAAACAATTAATTTTTTTGTTGCATAATTTGTCGTTTAGCTCGTTTTGTGCACTAAAACTGTTTTCGATTTTGTCGTTTATTTTTTTGGTTTAAACAGCCTTATTAAAATAAATAAATTTAGGGACTTAGAAAGCGGTTTGAAAATTGGTTAAAAATAATAAAAACAATTAATTTTATTGTTTTGGTCATTTTATGGCAAAAATAATTTTGAAAAAATGGTAGAAGTGATAGCTATTTCGGAAATCTCCACATTTCATCAGACTTCTTTCAGTAGGATTCGAACCGACGATCCCACTGACTCAGCCAGTTGCCTGTGCTTAGTTCGCCTTGTGAATTCTTGTTGGTTTTTTTCCACTATTTCATTTGTTATGCCAACAATAATCAAGCGCAGCTGTTCCAGTGCTATTTAAACTTGATCATGTGACTGTTGGTTTTATATAAACTTAGCAAAACACCTTATATCTAAAAAATACAAGAGCGACAAAATTATTTTTTCCACGGCAAATTCATGGGTATATGCGACATTTTTTTTATGTTGTTTCGCTAGCTTTATACACATCACTAATATTCATACCAGTGCGTTTGAAAGCGGAAAGTTATCCCCGTTAACTAAACACCTTTTTAGTGCACCTACATATAATAATTTTTTTCTATATTCGTAAGGCACGATCTTTAGACAAAAATCGTACCCTTACGGCGAAGTAAATTTTAATCCGTTGTCAATCCGTTTTATTTTAATCGGCAGTTGAATTACAGATTTTGAAAACACGGTTAAAATTAATTATTTCTTGCTATTTAGTAATTTCGTAATTAAATAAATTTTTTCTTTTGAAAAATTTTTTGATATAAAAAAATGCGGTGGATTTCGTTGTTAAAAGCACCGTATTTTAATATAAGTTTTATAATTATGTCACCATTCGAAATGGAGCAAATTGCTTTCGAACACAGACCGTCTACAGACCGGCTTGCCGACATAGAAAACCCCAGTTTTGCATTTTTGACCGTCTGCAGACGGCATTGCCGGTTCGTAGGTCAACATTGTGTAAGAGAAAGCTGAAAATATGTGTAAGTATGTCGGCGGCCGCTGTGGTGTAGTGGTAAGCAGTGCGCGCTTTCACTCATCAGCACCTGGGTTCAAGCCCTGGTCAAAGCAACATCGCAAAAAATATAGAAAAAGGTTTTTTCTTAACAGCGGTCGTCCCTCGGCAGGCAATGGCAAACCTCCGAGTGTATTTCTGCAATGAAAAACAGCTTCGCATAAAAATACAATCGCCGTTCGGAGTCGGCGTAAAACTGTAGGTCCCCTCCGCTTTGTGTGACAACATCAAGGCGCACGCCACAAGTCGGAGGAGAAGCTCGGCCAAACACTAACATATTTGTAAGCGCCAATCTATTATTATTATTATATCGGCGAGCCCGTCTCCAGACGGTCTTTGCTTTTCTCCCCTGTAGGAAAAAGTTACTGTCACAGATCGAAATGGACATCAGTTTTGGATTTCTCGTGCTAAAATCACCCATTCCTGAATTTTTCAACTCATAAAAAAATTGGTCTACTAGAGGTTTAAAGAATATAAACGTTAGAAATTAATGTTTTCACTTTAACCGCACTTTTTTATATGTGTCGTATAATTATGTTGTGATTGTGACGGCACACGCAAATGAGTATGTTATCAAAAGTCAACTGTACATTCTTCAGCAACTTTTGAGCACGAAAAGAAATATCGTGTTTTTAACAGCGTCAATTGCACTTTAATTATATAGTGGTATTCGTTTTACATTTGTAATCCTCAGTTGCCATTGGTCGTTTATACAACTTTGTTCGCAACGTTTCCATTTCGCCAAAAATGCCACTTTGCGACGTTTTATGAATCGCACTTATTTGTTTTTGCCAAAATGTTAACAACATAGCTCGATAGAGGTAAAGAGCTGGGATTTTATAGGTGGCGTATAATTGTGATACACACCTTATATGCTACATGCATATCTTTGGTTTGAATTTTAAGGCTTTCGAAACTTAAAATAAAAATATAAAAGTAACAAGTAAGAAAGTCTAAGTTCGGGCGGAGCCGAACATTAAATACCCGGCGGAAGTATTAAATATATGTTTTCCACCTTTCCGAAAGCTGCCGCTACTGATAAGCCGGGGTGTATAAATTTTAAGTAAATTAGCGTCCTTAAATTTAGAAATATTTAAATTACAAGCATTTCTGAAATTTACCGGTTATATGAAAAACGGCCGTAATTTTAGTCCGATTTCAACAATTTTCAACGGTTTGCTTTTGTGTGGCAAGCACAATAACCGTACCGAGTTTGGTACAAATTGGTAGAACGGTTACCGAGACACATATATGTGATCATAAGTGGGCGGTACCACGCCCATTTTCCAAAATTTTATCACAAACATATTTCTTTGTTAAGAATTGTTGCACCCATCAATTTTGAAAAAATTAGCTTTAATATGTACTGATTTATCGAGGATTTCGTATTTTTCTAAATTACCGTTATATGGGATGTGGGCGTGGTTATTGTCCGATTTTAAAAGTTTTCTGCCATTTGGTAATTTGTACCAGGACCAACAACTGTGCCAAGTTTGGAAGAAATTGGTGCAGCGGTTACCAAGATATACGCATGTAACCATAAGTGGGCGTGGCTACGCCCATTTTCCAAAAATCTATAATATTCTTATTTTTCGTCTAAAACTCATTGTAAATATCAATTTTGAGTGAATTATCTTTAGTAGTTACTAAAATATCCCAGTTTTCGTATTTCTGAAAATTACCGTTATATGGGAGGTAGGCGTGGTTATTGTCCGATTTCGCCCATTTTCAATACCGTCCGTCCTACGCCCAAAAGAAGTCCACGTACCAAGTTTCGTTAAGATATCTCAATTTTTACTCGAGTTATCGTGTGCACAGACAGACGGACGGACGGACGGACGGACAGACAGTCACCGCTTAATCGATTTCTCTTTTCATTCTGATCATTTATGTATACATTTGTCTATATCTATCTCGATTCGTTTTGCCTGTTACAAACAACCGTTATGTGAACAAAGTTATAATACCCTTGTGCACAAGTGCGCTCGGGTATAAAAATAATTGGACTCCAATTGCTTTTTTAAACATTTTGTATGTTGAGCATCATTAAGAGTTTCAACGGGAACGCGGTGTTACTGATCTATATTTTGAGATAAACTTAATTTGCCTATTTGGGAGAAAAAGTGTATTTTCAGTATCCGTGAATCGTCAAAACAAAAATGGCTACGTCCCGAATGCATTCTCTAAAAATAAAGAATTATTTTAAATCGAAAAGTTCTGCCCCTCCGACACATGGCGCAGAAAACTTACTAAGCAGAATTTCCAGCGCTGCGCAAAAATATGTACAGTCGAAAATAGTCCGTTACTGTAACGCTCATTTCTTCAACATTACTTAACCAAAAACAATGTTATTGACGTTTGGAACATCTAATAAAATGCGAACGTGCAGCGAAGTGCAAAAGCTTCAACTTCAAGTGCATGCTCGGGTTACCTCTTTCTTCAAATACTGTACTTTGTAAAAAAAAAATGTTTGAATTTCATAGTTGCCAACTTGGTGCTTTAAGCACTAGATTTAGTGCTTTTTGAAAATTAAAACACTTAAAAAAAATAGTTAGTGCCTAGTGCCTTTTTAGTGCTTTATTTCTGAACTAAAATTACTTCGAGATAGTTAACACCTGAAATAATTTGAAATATTTAAACCTGTCGCAGCACTGAATTTACAAGAATCTACAAATTTAAATGGACTAAAGTACAACCATGATTGATAAAAAGCTTAAGTTGGAAACCCACCTTGTTAAACTCTATTCGAGTTGAAAATGCTAGTACGCAAGTAAGTTAAGTATTTCTTTTTTTCTTTTCTAGTTATTTGTACCTACAAATTTTGTTTGTTTTTTTACCACCTGAGTAAAACACATCGTTCCTTGGTGCTGAATCCAAATCTGGCCTCACAATTGCTCTAGCACTAGAATTTAGAGATATCCTAACCTAAAAGTGCCAAAAACACGGTTTTTAGCGATATTTGAGGTTATGTAATGAAAACATCAAACTATTTGCTCATTTATAATTAGGGCATCATTTTCGTTTATTGCGATTCGATTTTTCTTTCTCGAGATATACCAGTTTCAATGTGCAGTACTTCGGTATTAAGTTATGAAAAAAGCATCCCTTGGTTCAACAAAATTTGTTGCTTTTAGTGTGGTAAAACGCTTTGTTTCCCAGATTTTGGTGCTCTTTGAAAATCAAAAGATGGCAACACTGTTGAATACGCATTTGAATTAACTTCAAAATAAAACTTTCTTTGCTTACAAATAAAAGTTACCGGACAAATGTTGTTAGTGAATAAATATCACTTTGCGATAGCCGAAACCAGCTCGGACTTTGTTAACATTTTCTAAAAGTATACGCATCCATACTCGATAGATTCGCAAAAGTGAGCTCGTATTTTCATTTTATGGCCTATTCAAGTTTTCATATCTCGGCCTAAGTAGTTTTCAAAACAGTGGAAATAATGGTTAAACTAAAAGTCCAAGCGAAATTAAAGGTTAAGACATATGTATATAGTAAAATTTCATGGGAAATATTTACCTAGAACATTTTAACCCATTAGATCCCGTCCGAAGGGGTCCTTTTGACACTTATTTCAATAAAGCCCACAAATAGCAATTTCAGAAGGTCGTTCGAGACTTTGTACGTATATTCTAGAAAATAATTTTTCGGAAAATTTTACTAGAAGTCTTCTCAGGCATCAACGTAAAAGTCTATAAATTTGAAACAAAAAATCCATGCCATGAAGGAATAACAACTAAACTGAATTTTAAAAATATTAAATAAAAACAAAGTTTTTTTGTTGATTTTGTATTTTACGCCCCTTACTGATATCCTGCGCTACAATAAAAATGCACTGACCTAAATACTCCATTAGTACCCTTAATGGTACACAAAATGGCTTCCTACTGGCGCCCCTTACTGATATCCCGCGCTACAATAAAAAAACACTGACCTAATGGAGTATATCAAAGTACCCTTAATGGTACACAAAATGGCGTCCCTACTGGTGCCCTTACTATACTTCGCGTTACATATGAGGATGAAGTCCGCTTGAATTACGAGCCTATATTGAAGACCAGATATTCCCAAAGTGGTCCAGGTGGACCCCAGGGGTCTACGGGAGACTCGGCGGGGGTCTACGTTGGCGTGAAAAAAATATGGGGTCCATGAGTTCTAAGTGGGGTCCACGAAAATTTATCTGGTTTCGATACTCAATAACCAAAATGGTTGCTTGATAGCCTCTTTATTTAACTTTAATTTTTTTTAGTGGTGTATAGTGCTTTTTACCCACTGCTGCACTTACCGTCACTTTGTGTTTTCATACGTGGGAAATCCTTAAAGGCCACCTGCAGACTAAAAAGAACCGGATGTTGGTATAAAGCTGAGTGGGGCGCGGCGGAAATTGCTGGCGGCAGAGGTTTAAGCACTTGTGTATTTTCAATGCTATAGGATAGTACGCCACAATTACCTTTGTTGGAGACATTCTATAATGTGGAGTTCCCTGAGACTGAATGCTGGTTTAATTCCATCACTGAAACTGGACTCACACATTGCCGAATCTTCACTGATGACTCCAAAACTGACTCTGGGTCATGATCTGGGGCCTTTTTCGAAGTTAATGGGGAATTTGCTTCGGTCTTCCAGGCTGAGGTAATTGCAATCAAAGCCATGGACTACGTGGTGGACCATAGGTGGAGGGGAAGGGGTTTACGTGTCTGCAGTGACAGCCAAGCTGCACTTAAGGCATTAGCCAGCCCTCTAACTACTTCCAAACTATTTCGGCAATGCAAGTCTCGACTAAATTATGGTGGTAAACATAACGAGCTTGCTTTACTGTGGGTGCCAGGTCACTCAGGAGTACCTGGTAATAAGACATCTGACCATTTGGCCAGAATTGGCTCAGAACATTCATTCCTCGGTCCGCAACCAGTTTTAGCACACCTACTTTCGACCATCGATGCCACTATTAGAAACTGGGTGAATACTTCGCTCAGCAATGACTGGGAAACAACGAGGGGATGCAAGTGGGCAAAACTCACGTTGCCTTCAATCTCAGAAAGTCTATCTAGTTTTTTGCTCTCACTAACCAGACTACACTGCAGACAACTTGTTGGACTGCTGACTGATCACTTCACCTGGCACAAGCACCCGACTGTGATAGGCGTAAATGACAAGTCCATTTTCCCATCCTGCCTTGAACATTTTTTGTGCTTCTTGCTTGCTTGGTTGTTTGTCATCGAATTTTCTAGACTCGTTCTTTTCTGTATTGTCAGTTTCTGAATTAAAAGTTTGGCGTAAAAAGCTTAGCAGTTTTGATGTTTTAAGTTTTGTGTTTTAAAAATGTGATACATATTTTTCGCTTCACTTTAAAACTCGGAGCGATAAAAATAAAAATTATGCCAATAACGCAAATAAACTATATTAAATATACTCCACGTACAAAGTCATGAGTGAGCCGAACATTTGATGAGTTTATGGTGAAGATAATGTAAATAACGCTAGGGCTAGAAGTGTTCTTAAAAAATATAACTCCTCAGAGCGAAAGAGATAAAAATATTATGGATTTGCGAGCTCCATTTTTTAAAACCTGCAAGAGTGTTAACACATTATTTTAATAAATAGAAATGAAAAATAATA
>NW_023464051.1:0-11999 GCF_013731165.1 Rhagoletis pomonella | reverse complement strand
TTTTTAATAAATTTAATGGTGTTTATAAATGAGTGTTTTTCATTTAGTGTGTAATTCTGTGTAAGTAGCATTTCCACATTTGCATTAAAACGAAAATGCAATAACTAAAATGAAGCTGATTCTAACGAGATTTTAAATATTTTCGTATTTGCAAAAACTTTCATTTCAAAGATCTAGGCCCGTATGCATAAAACCAAAGCAAATGCTTTTTCTTAAAATTTCAGACCTTTTATTCGATTTTTTCAAACAAATTTAAGTGAAAAGTATGAAATTTTAAGTAAAAGCAATTGCTTATTTTTTATGCATACGGCCCATTGAGATTTATCAAATATGGTAAATGCATAACAAAGGGTTAATTTCTTTGTTTAAATTTTTTGACACTACAGTCAGCTATGAGAGAGCTCGACTGAGTAGTCACTTCTACCTCGTTGAATATGCCTTGGTCACCAGTGTTGCCATTTAGCGTTTTCCGGCTAGATTTAGCCGGTTGCGATAGCAAACAGCCGGGGAAATTTCGATTCAGCCGGCAGCCGATTTGTTAGCCGTTTTGCAGAAAAAAAATTAGCCGTTTTTAGCCGATTTTGCTATTTGCCTTGTTTTCTTAAAATTCAAATATGTATATATGTTTCTATTTTTGACTAAGCGACCAAAAATCTGTTAGAAATGGCTAGCCTTATCGTGGAGAAAATTTTCATGTCAGGCAGGGTTGTATGAAATTGGGCCGATTTCGCTTATTTTTATTTTAAACGAAGAAGGGATTTTCTTCATAAAATATTTGTTATAAGTGTCTTTATTTTAAGTGTGAAGTTTTATTCGCAAACTTAGAAAATAAGAAATTGTTTCACTGTTAAGACACTTAAGATGCGTTTGTGTTTGGATATAGTGCCAACAAACAGAATAAATATTACATGTAGATATTGTCTTCCCAGATAGCGCATATTCAATTCTGCCTAAATTACAAAACATCATTTCTGCCCACTCCCAAAGGTAAGGGAAAAATTGATATTTTCAAGCACTATGTACACATATGTATTTTTTTAAACAAACTTTTTTGCTGAGAACTTATTTAAATTCCAAAAACCGAATGCCAACTTGCATTAAAGGAACCAACACTGAAGTGAGTCAAAATGAAAATAAGAGAGCACAAATTTCTATGTAAAGCAAAACTCTCTGGGAAGCCTACGAGACATCTGCCGGTAATATGACCGGTTATCTAAATGGGAGATCTGCAGTCTATTGGCATCATATTTTACATCAGAATTGAAGGGATTTCTGTATCCCTTGTCAACCTATGGCCTCGGTTGATGTTAACTTAAGGTCGTTGTTTTACTGCCTTAAAATTGAAGGGAAATTTTTACAGCATTTTTTTATGTGTATTGGTTTCTATTTGAGTGTATTGAGAATCGGTCAGTCCGAAAAGGCCTTGTAAGGAAGAAAATAGGTTTGTTCGTCGAAAATCCAGCGAGAATTATCACTCAAAATATCAGATAGTAAGAAAAAATGCTCCCAAATTCTCTCTCATGTAGAGAAACTCGCAATTTTCTGTACGAACGCAAATTTGCAAGTTTTTCTGCCAGCTAGTGTCCACGGTTGCATTTCAAACAAAAAAAATTTGTATAGAAATTTTAAAATTCTATCAGAGGGGCAAAAAACAGGATCTACGTGTATATATCTTGTCAGTCCGACTTGCTTCAACATACGTTTCAATTTCTTTGTCGGGTTTACTATATCGACTCTGGTTGAGATTGCATTCCGATTAAGAATACAGTTTTTTTTTTGCCGAGTACCTTTCAAATCATTGGAATTAACTAAATTAATTAAGTAAACAAGTATTAACCTACATTTTTCATTTTAAAATCGCTCCAGTTTGTAAATTTTTAAATTTAACGAATTTGTTTTTCAAATTATCAAATATTTTATTTGCCAATTTAGCCGGTTCGTTCAAAAAGTTCTGGCAACACTGTTGGTCACATCTCATGATTCAACACAACATGAGCTTTGTTTCTTAACAGATAATTATCACAAATTATCACTAAGTTCTGCTGGAAAGCGTTTCTTAACCCAAAAAACTAGCAGAAACTAGCAGCTCTCTCTCGATTGTTCCATGTTTTTCCCTGAAGCCAAATTGGTGAAGTGGTATTATATTGCGGGCTTGCAGATGTGGGGAGCTCTAAAGTAATTCTCCAATTGGTCTCGAACATATCATTGAAATACTGAAATTGAAATAGTAAAATACCTTATACCTTTTTGATTGAAACGACATATATAGATGAATTTAAATATTACTTTTTCATTTTATTACTCCTTTTGTATTATGTAGTTAATCAATATCGTATTACAATAATTAACTTCACAGTATACAGTCCGACAGCAATTTTGCCACTTGATTCACTTCGCGTTTTATTTTCTTTCAAGAATATTTGAGGATACTTTGAAGATTATTTACTTTTCGTTGGTAGTTTTCCCCTCTATATAGCTTTAGTTTTTCACTTGATAATTAAAAATTGGTATGTTGGATATCAACTTGAGAACTATGAATTTCTCCAAGGTTGGAGAATTTTTTTTTTGGTGTTTATTGGGATGGTCTATTTGTGTTGTCTATGGGGTCGTTTGAAGGCACAGTATATACAGTAGTAAACCTTTTTGAGTACTCCTCGGGGGTAAAATCTGATCAGGGTTGATAATGAGAAGGAGCATGAATTTTGTTGATTCAGAGTTGTATACAAAATTACTGTGGTATAAAAGGGAGCAACAACCGTACTATGACAGAGTGGCACAAGTCATGACTGTGTAATATTGACCGAAACTAATCGCAAATGTGTAAAAGCACTGCAAATTATTGTCTATTATTATAGATACTAGTACAGATTATCATAATTCGGTCTATAACTTGCTATATTACATCGTACATGATAATGAACTGTTAAATGCTGAAAACGCTAGTAACTTGTGGATCACTCTAACTTGGGTGTGCTTAATGGACTGTCTGGGTGAATGCACTAGCAGGCATTGGAGTCTGTATAGCTATACAAACCTTGTTTTTTTTTGTTTTTTAATAAAGACTTAAATATATTCGGAAATTTAGAATTTTGCTTGATAAATTCACAAAATTTACGTTTTTCATATAAATATTATCTTACAATGGACTTTTTTTTTAAATTTAAACTTACATTTAAGAAAACTGCATTCAGTGCTATAATTACGATTTGAGTTTTCCAGTATATAAAACACAAGCGTTAATTATGTACTTAACTATTGATATTATTCTTCATTAAGCATGAATGTCAGCATACATTAAAGATGAATATTATACTTAACCTACATTTTGTTCATAAATAACACATAATTATGCATATTATATCCTCGAAAAGAACTTTTTCTAATCATGAGGCGAAATTCCCCACAGTAAGTGTTGCCGTGCGCGCAAAACGAAAATGCTGCACACAACCCAAAAGTACTCCTCGGGGACCAAATGGTGAAAAACTGCGAAAAGGTTTAATACTGTATATACTGTGTTTGAAGGTTTGACAAACCGCTTGAGGGAAATTTGAGAAAAAAAACAAACGTTTGTGATTTTCCGGCCGCCATGTTGACGTTTAATCAAACCGCTTACGATGTGTATGGTAAAATCGCCTCATTTGCTACTGAATTTTCACCAAGTGAGGACGTAAGGGAGAAAAATGGAAGAAAATCAAACTTTTTTACATTGTGAACCGGAAGATAACTAAAATTCTGTGCTTGAACGACTCATGTTTGCATGGTGTATGGCTAAATGGGAAAAGTAAGAATGGAGTATGTATGGCAAGCCGCTTGCGTGGTATATTTCACTCTAAACCTTTAATTATTGAATCATGGTCACATATTGCAACTTTTAGTCGTGTTTAATGAGCTGCTTTAGGTTACGCCAGGTTAAGGTATCTCATAATGCAATAATACAAGATGTTATCGGTTGGCAAATTCTCGCTCTAATTCTGCCATATTGACGCCTTAGCGGAAACAGTGTTACTTCTTTAACAATTCTTTGCCTAATAATATAGTTGAATTTTTATATTTTTTTCTCAGTATACACATTTTGTTTTCTCAAAAAGGTATTACATCTTATTTTATTACATTTCATTGCGATTATACTATAAAAAAGCAAACTTTGTTTAGAAGAAAATATGATATTTCTTCTTATGCTACTGAGCTAAGGCAGTGTCAAATCGAGCTGTCACAACTGATACCACCTTGTATTATTGCATCAGGTATCTCACAAAATTGTGTTTCATGGGGATTTTTTCCTGTATTTAGAGTGTATTTTACACTGTATTTTGAAAGAAAGAGAAAGTTATATACGATTTCAGTACTTGTGTAAGGGAGTAAGCTATATACCAAAAAATAAACGAAAACTGAAGAAAAACAAGCTAGGTTGTTAAAAACACTCCGACCAACATTTATTTCGTTAGGTTTTTTTTACAGATGGCTGTATTTCGTTCTTTTTTCTTACACAGCTGTTTGCATTTTGCCTGAGGAGGTATTTTCTTAGCCTAAACAAAATGGAAATACAATAAAATTAAATATGCTATTGTCTGCCACAAAACTGTTTTACACAAATTTCAATTTCGTTTATTTGAATTTCAGAGGGGATATGTCCAACTCAGCTGTTTTTCACACAGAACTTGTTTCTCTCTAACACAACGCCGAATACACGAAATACAGGAAAAAACATAGTATCATACGGGCATTACTCTACTTTTTGTTTTATGAGCCTGCGCTAAGTGGAACTAGAACAACTTAAAGCACGATTTTCCGCACCAGCTTTTTTATGGAGTAATTTAGACCACGCAAACACACTTTACAATTGGCGAAATGAACTGTCGAGCAATCAGCTGCTTTGAGAATTTCTGCCTGAAAAGTGTTTCATGAGATTTATGATCTGAGTTGCTCTAACTTGCTCTATTGTTTTTTGACAGCTGCTCTATTCTGCTCTAACTTGAGCTGCTCTGCACTTTTTTCCGTTTCATTAAACACAACTTTTACTTCTGAAACTAGGGGGCTTCATCAAAAGTGATAAACTGTCATTTTGATAAATGAACTGTCAAACTTTGTATGGACATCTATTTAACCAAAGTTTGTTACTTTATCAAAAGATTTTGGTGCATAAACGTATAAATTTCAACAAAATTCAACCCTGACAGACTGCCAGGTGTCGATTTTGCCATGAACCAAAAATACAAGATCACGTGAGAACGCAACGTTGTATTTGTAATTTGTTTTGAGAAAAAAGTTTGCGAAAGCGGGTTCGTCACCTGAGCGTTTGTTTACATCACAAGCACCACTATATTACACTTTTATTTAACTAAAGAAGAGTTAATTCAACATGACAACACATTTTAAATTGTGTGCTTAAAGGGGCTGACAATAATTTGGCTAAATTTAGTTTTCGTTGTTTCCTTTGCTTTGTTTACTTTTCGCTCGTTTTCCAGCGAAACAAGATGGCGTAGAACCCGCCCAAAAATTCACTTTTTTCATTCTCTTGTTCTTGCGTGATCTTGTGTCGTTCGTTCATGGATTTAGCTACGAACACATAAAAAGCAAATTAGCACAATGGACGAGGAAAGAACGAAACGTAACTAGCCAGATAAGTTAAATAATAAACAATTTCGTGTAAATATTTGCCAAGGTGCGTTCATGAAAGAATGCGGATGAACTGATAAATTTAAGCAATTTATCCCTTTATCACTTAAGATGAAGACCCCTATTGATTTCCGAAATGCAACAGAAAGGTCTTGCTGGCTGTTCACAAATCGAAATAAAGGGCACGTTCAGAAGACGCAACCAGTGTTGCCGTTTTAGCCCTTTGGTGGCTAAATTTAGCTACCACATACTTTTTTTGGCCACATAAATTTAAAATTGCCCCTAGCCCTTTTTTTAGCCCTTTTTTAGAATTTATTCATACTTGGCATGAAAACGTTGTATATGCTTAATTTGTTTTTTTTTTTGCAGTCATGTAAGAGATGAATTTTTAAACTAAGAAAGACTGATATATATACATATATGTATCGTATGCTCCTTACGCTTTCATCCATACATACTGTAAAAGTGTGGGGCTGTTAACTTATCTGTTAACGATTTAACTATAGTTTAAAATAGATAAGTTCACGGCCCTTAATATGCCAAATTTGTTAAACGACCCATCAAGTCGATTGACCGTGTATGTTCTTGTGGTGTGATTGTACCGGCATACTGGTGTCGTGAGTGGTGAAATTAGCTCGATTTTCTAAGTAAAAAGTATTTTGGCGGAAATTTCTTGCCCAATATGAGTCAAAGCCGTGTTTGTGGAAGGTTACGTTCACGATATTGCAGTTGTGAATTACAAAAAAAAAAACAATGCTTAACAAAATGCTAGAAAAATTATGAAATTTCGGCTCTAATCATTTCGACGTTTTCTCAACCTCATTTTTAAAGAAATAAATATTGTATCACCATGCTGGTAAGTTATAGGCTTCAAGCCTGATGGTACAATCACTTGATGGAACCATCAAGCTGGTGTCGTATATTTCCCCTTTTATACAAAAAGGTTTTTGGTTGGATAAAATATTAGCTTTTTTTTTCAGAGTTCATTGTTTGTATAAACCATTACTTATTGAAAATGTTTACGTATATACTTATATATGTATATGTAAGTAAAAAATTTTAGCTACCATTTTTAGCCACAACGATTTTTTTTAGCTCTTTTTTAGCCCTTTTTTTAAAGGAATTTGGCTACCACTAAAAATTATGCGCGGCAACACTGGACGCAACAGCTCAGTAACTGTTGCCAATGCACCTTCTGAACGCGTTGTTGTGTACTCTTTCTCAGTTTGACAGCGAATTGCATGGAAAAGTTGGAAATATTGCCCCGTATGACACGCTCTTAACAATGCTGCCATTTTTACGAGCAAAATTGCCAAGAATGATAGAATACAGATTGCGCCAAGACGGATCCATATTAGGTTGTTGTTGTAGTGGCTATAACAACCCCGCACAGATCGGTTAATATCTCAGTCGTTGTCGTCAGGTTCCACATACGGCAGCCCTAAGAAGCGTGCAGCCTCAACAAGATCGGTCCACAGGGCCACACAGGGTTGTCGGGTTCTCCGGGCATGTGAAGAGATGTTTCGAGTAGTGAGAGGTCTCTCCGCATGCCGGACACTCATTTGGCACATCCGCATTTAGTCTGCTCAGGTATGAGTTTAACCCGCTGCAGTACCCAGAGCGAAGTTGGGCTATTGTGGTTCTTGTCTCCCGAGGCAGATGAAGCTCCGTCTCGTCGATGTCCGGTGGTTGTGTGCCTAGAACGGCATTCACACGTCTGGAGTCTACATAACTCGAGACTGACTCCCTGTGAATGCCGTTCAGGAACTCTCGATATGTTGACGGGTCCAGAGGTTGCTTAATGTCGTTGAGATGCCTCCTTACGTGCCTAAGCGAGGGCTCCCTTGCAAGCGGTGTCTGTTTGGGTGACCACGTCTGTGGCTCCCAACCAGAAACTGCTTGCAGAGCATTTTGTTATGCTCCTTGACTGGGAGCGATTTCGCCTCCTCACGCAGGTGGTGTTCTGGCGACATCAGAAGGCATGCAGTCGCTGTCCTAAGTACAGTGCTTTGAGTCGTCTGTAGCTTCATCCACTGCGTCCTACTAGTCCCCGGCAACCACACTGCTGCTGCGTAATTTAAAACCGGCCGGCCTATTGCTTTGTATGTTGCCAGCAACGTTTCTTTGTCTTTTCCCAAGTACTGCCGGCTAGCGACTTGAGGACCTTGTTGCGGTTCTGTACTTTATTGACAATAGCGGTTGCGTGCGCAGAAAAGGAGAGTATTTTGGGGTTATTCACCGTCGGAATTGGTGTGTCATCGACGTGAATTCCCAGCGGTAGCCTGAACTCCTTCGTCCAGGTGGTGAGCAAGGTCGCAGAGGATTTCGTAGGGGAGAGGACTAGGCACTTTTCAGTAAAGAAGCGAGAAAGCTCGGAGAGATACCCGTTTACTTTCGAACACAAGTCATCAATTCCATTTCCAGTCGCCATGATCGAGCTATCGTCGGCGTAAGAGACAATCGAGACTCCCTCTGGTGGTTGAGCGAGCTTTGAAATATAAAGGTTAAACAGGAGCGAGGAAAGGACACCACCCTGTGGAACACCCTGCTTTATTTTTCTGAATTTGTTCGATTTGTCTCTTAACATTACCGACGAGTGTCGACCACTCAGATAATTTGCCGACCACCGTTTGAGCCTCTTTGGGAGAGAGGAAACCTCTATATCTTCTAGTAGCGTGGAATGGCTGACAGTGTCAAACGCCTTTGACAAGTCCAACGCTACTAGAATATTTCTCTCACAGGGACGGTTACAGTTAAGGCCACGAGTTATCTGAGTGTTTATGACGTTAAGTTCTGTTGTTGTACTGTGCACTTTACGGAAACCATGCTGATGCTTCGCTGGGGTCAGGTGGTTCATGAAATACGGGAGCAGCAAGCAAGGCCTCTAGGATCTTCGCTACCGGGGGAAAGAAGTGTTATCGGTCGATACGAATCTCTTTTGTTGGCTGGTTTCCCCGGTTTCGCAGTGGGACCACTCTTCCAGTGTCTGGGATGATGAGAGTGGCCATTGACAAATTGAGGACTTCCGTTAGGTACGCTACTCCCGCAGGACCCAAATTTTTCAACATCGACATGCATATTCCGTCGGGACCCATGGCTTTGGAGGCTTTCGCCTTCCCGATGGCCAGCTGAACTTCCCCGCAAGTGAAAGCAAGGGGGGCACAAGTTATTGGCAGTTTGTGCAGCCTTCTGGTCACTGGAAGCTTGGCTTTGTCCACCGGAGGATGCAGTATGAACTGGCGGCTAAAATAGCTCGCGCATCGCTCCGGGTCCGACGAAGCATGGTCGGCGAAAGAAATTTCGACCCTATCGTCATGCTTCGTCGGATTGGACAGTGACCTCACCGTTGACCAAAGCTTACTCACACCAGAGGTGAAGTTACAGGTCTTCAGATGCTCTTCCCACTTCTACCGCTTATATACGTTCGCTAGTTGCCGAAGCTCCGGGATCGGCCTGACGAAGACTGTCACGCTCATCGGCTAGAACAGCCGCTTCAGCAGGGAAATTTGGACGTGGGTCCGTTATGCATCCTGCCGGTACGAAGCGAGCTGCAGCAGCGGTGACAGCCCTGCGGAACTTACGTTCACCAAGGTGGGCGAAGGTGTTTTCAGTAAATTCCGCGAAGCCTTTCCAATCAGCTTTAGAAAAGTTGATATAGGTCCGGTGTTCCGTGGAAGCAAAGTCGGTTGGTTTATCGATCAAGATGACTATGGGCAGATGGTCTAATGCCAAAGTCAGCATAGGTCGCCATGATACGCTGTTTTTATCAGACCAGCGCTGACTATTGTTATGTCTGGCGAGCTGCAGCAGCTGCCCATAATCCTGGTGGGTGCGTCGTCGTTCATTGTGCAGAATGTCGAATCGTCTATCAGCTCAGCCAAGTCTGTTCCCCTACGATCGTTTGACAGGCTTGAGTGCCAAAGATCGTGGTGCTCATTAAAGTCACCTACTACAATACGGTTTTCACCTCTGAGGAGCGCACCTATATCAGGGTGATATCCTGCCGGACAGCAGGTGACCGGATAGCCATGCCCTGACATTCTAGGGTGGTATCCCTGCGGTCGATGTCTGCTTCAATAAGACGATACTGCACGGTGTGGTGCGTGATGAACGCTAAGCCACCACCATTATCTCGCTCGCGATCTCGACGGTGCGCGCTGTACCCGGCACAATTCAACAATGTTGAATTGCTGTGCAACTTCATTTCTTGGACCGCAGCTATCAAAATACCATACCTTCCCATGAAGACGGTTATCTCCTCGATCTTGCTCTGAAGCCCATTACAGTTAAATTGTAGGAGCTTCATGTGGTTCGGGAGACGTGACGCCATTGGCTGTGTGCGCTGCTGTGGTGGTTGCCGCCCTGTGGTGTTAGTGGGTGGCGTCGCAGTTGGGGTTTGCGACCGCGCAGCGCAACACGGGCCTCGAAATTCCTCGTCCAATCTCGGGTGGTGCGCAGACCCAAACTAGCCCTAAAGTGGCACCAGCCAAGGCAGGTGTGGCACTTGACTGATGTCACATTACAGAATATCCTGGTCTGACATACCGTTCAGATTTTAGGAGGAAACATGAGTTGTTGGCGGCGGCGTCTGGGTGGTGGTGCGGTTGTGTATGTTCTGTGGTCTGTCGTGGTTGTGGTGTGGTCTATTGTGTTGTTATGTTGTGGTGCTGTGGTTTTTGTGTGGAGCTGCTCAGGTGGTATTTCTTCAAAGCACAATAAGCCTCCTTCGTACCCAGGGCATTCACGGCATACAATTTAACAAAGTTTGTAAATCATCAATTACAACCAATACGTGCTTCCGCTTTGAATTAACCGAAGATAAAGGGCCAAAATGATCGATATGTACCGTGTCCAATGGCACCGGCTTCTTCTCAATGCTATACAAGTTTCTTTCGTTCTTCCGTGCAGGAGCCGAAAAATAAATGCATTTCAAACAGTTACGGAAAAATCGCTCAACCTTCTTTCTCATGTTCGGAAACCAAGAATGCTTCTTTATCTGATTCATACACTTCTCAATGCCAAAATGACCATACGTTTCATGAATTAATTTGATCACATTCTCTTCCATTTCGCTCAGCACATACAATTGTTTCTGATCCCTAACACCAATTCGAAACACTAGTCCATTCTCCATCGCATACCCACCCTCTCACTTCCTTTTGTTCCAATTTGTCTCGCAATTCAACAACGTCTAAGTCTCGACTTTGCAAAATTTGAATATTCAAGTCAACCTCTTTAGCGTTTACCGCCGCTACCATTGGTATTCGACTCAATGCATCTACATGTCCCATCGACTCACCCTTACGGTGCTTCACTTGATAGTCATAATCTTCTAGTTCTAATGCCCATCGTGCTATTCGGGGATTAATCATCTTTTTGTTCAAAGTCAATGTCAGGGAATTACAATCAGTCACAATAGTAAAGCGGATTCCATATATATATATATATATATATATATATATATATATGATTGCCAAGGTCTCTAATTCAAGGCTGTGATAACGAGATTCAGCAGCTGTCGTAGCCTTAGAGTAATATGCAACCGGATGGATCTTTCCGTCATACTGCTCCTGCATCAACATAGCACCAAAACCATGTGAACTCGCGTCCGTATGCAATTCAGTCTCGTAATATGGACAATATACACTCAATATTGCAGCTGCCGTCATTTTGTCTCTTAATTCCAAAAATGCTACAGTACATTCATCAGTCCATTGGAAGGGTATGTCTTTTTTAGTTAAATAATTTAGTGGTCTAGCAATGCTCCAGAATCCATCAATAAAACGTCGAAAATATGAAAACAACCCCAAACAACTTCGCAGCTCTTTTAAATTCGTTGGTATCGGATAATTCTTGATAGTTTTCAAATGTTTATAACTTGGTCGTACTCCCTGTTCATTCACACAATAGCTTAAGTATTCAAAAGTTCGCGTTATGCAAATTTACATTTACTTAAATTTAACTTCAGTCCCGCCCTACACAATACTCGCAACACTTCCTCCAGGGTTTTACAATGCTCATCAAATGTTCCAGAAGCAATCTCGATGCCATCCATATACACCACAACCTTACCCTCATCAATCAATTTTTTCAATGCTCTATTGACATATCGCTGAAAGAAAGGTGGCCCAATCTTCAATCAATATGGCAAATACCTATATTCATAGAGACCCATCGGTGATATGACAATTAATTTATTCAAGGGTCTATAGTCACCGCACAGCCGACAATCTCAATTCTTTTTAAACACCGGCACCGCTTGTGCTGCATATGCAGACTTAGGCTTTCTGCTCATTGGTCGTCCAATCATAGTTGAGTCATAGTTATCGTCATGAAGCAACGATTACATGACGATTACACTTCTGCACACTTGGTCGTGATAT
>NW_023464050.1:0-12002 GCF_013731165.1 Rhagoletis pomonella | reverse complement strand
ACTATACTCCTTGAAAAGGGCCCGTGGCACCTCCCATGCAGACTGAATTTTTTATACTACTACCTGTTAAAAAATTAACTTCAATTCAAAGTATTTTATGAGTTAAATGAATTATAACAGAATGGATGTCGATCGAGAAATGGTGATTCTTAGGATCAAAAGTGTCATAACGGATTTTAGAGATATATGCATGATCTAAATTTTTTTCTAACCTATTTAAACTTTACCGTTTAGCTGAAAAATGGTAAAAATAAATTTATGTGACCTTTGACCTTGAATAGTTTTTTTTTTTACAGATCAGGGACCGCTAAAAACTTTTCACAATTTTCAGCTTTATGCGAGTTACTGCAACCTTGAGAATCTAACTTGGCAAGAGACAATTTTTAAGATATGGTTTAAATAGAATAGCAATTGAAAAATAATAGTTACACGGGTTATAATGTACTTCAATCAGGTGCGGATCCAGCGGAGGCTTTTGGGGGTTAAACTACGTGTCAGTCAGTGGCGGACCCACGGGGGGGTGTTTTAATACATAGACGCCATATTATACATACATATGCGCCATATTAAAACACACCCCGTGCGTCCGCCACTGACTGGCACGTAGTTTAACACCCAAAACCCTCCCGCTGGATCCGCCACTGACCTATTTAGATTGAAAAGTGATAATTCATGGAAAGAAATTGTGCTACTACGTTGAAAAAAACCGTTTTTATTTATAGCTGAGTGCGCAAAGACGCTTGCCACAGTTTGTTAATATCCAGAGAAGGTCAGGATTCGAATTCCACTGCGGCAACATGTAAATTAAATATATTTTTATCTAGTTTTTATCTTGATTATTCACTTCACGGATGCCAATATACAGTACTTTCGTTGACGTTTATAGTAAGATCAATTACGTTTCTGATTGATTTAAAAATTTTTTCCCTGAGTGTATATACATATGTAGGTATATATATGTTCTAGGCACATTGGCAATGCAGTTAAAATATTTAGCAATTCAGCTACGATGGTTTGTGAAAATTCTTGCATTGTATATTTTATGGGAAAATATTTTTTTACCTGCTTATGAGATGGTAACAAAATTTACCTTTTACAAGAATGCGGAAAGGATTTAAAAATTGACAGAGACTTTGTTTAGCGGTTACAAAACTTTTTTTACCAGCGCAGAATAGACCTGCAAGTGATATAAAATTCAACTAAAGTTTACTAGTGGCTTCAACAACAATATAATTGGGCTTCTAACACTTTCATAGGAAAATTATTGTTTGCTATTTAATAATTGAACGTCCTCTATTTGTGTTATAACATTTGGATGCACACCTTAAATTCGAGAAGAAGCTCGGCCAAATACTTAGCAAAAGTAAAAGCACCAAAATCTATACATTAATACGATAACATAAATTTTGTCGCCGTTCGTTTGGCGATTCTACCGAACCGATTTCGAAACCATGACACCATTGCACTTTGTAATAAAGTTAAATGCGATGACGGAGAAATAAGTGATACTGAATAAGACAAAAGGCAAAATTGAAGATAAAAACGAAAATCAAAACAATGAGAAATGCCTAAGAATTAGTGTAACTGAAAGGTTAAGAAAATTTACTGAAATTTTTCGATAGGAATCGAAATACATATGAATATAAATTCAGTCATAAAAAATTTGTTTATCGAAATATATAAAGTTACCGACATTTATCGAATCATCGAAGTTTACGTATCGAACTATTCAAGTTGATCAATGTTTATTGAGTTTTCGAAATATATAGACATAGAAAATAAATTGTTGTAATCTACGAATATTTATCGAGCAATACAAATTTGTGGGATTATCGAAATTTATCAAGTTATCGATATTTCTTGAGTTATCATAATTTATAGAGTTAACGAAATTTATCGAGTTATCGTAATGCATGGAGTTAATTCAGCTTATCGAGTTATCGGTATTTATTTATTTACTGAAATCGGTCAATTCATCGAATCGAAGTTTTTAGGATTTTAAAAACATATCGAGTTATCGAAATTTAAAGGATATATAAATTTATCAAGTTATTACTGCTTATCGAATTTGATCGTGTTACTAGAGTTTGACGAGTTATCAAAGTTTGTCGATAGATTTCGAAAAATGGAGAGCTATCAAAATTAACCGAGTTTTCGCAATTTATACAGGTATCCAAAGTTTATCGCGCAACCGATTTATATCGAGATATATATTTTTTTGAGCTATTGAAATTTATTGAGCTATCGAAATTTATAGAAATTAGTCGAGTTATCGAATTTTGTTGAGTTATCGATTGTTATTTGATTGTATCAAATTGTCGAAATTCATCGACAAGCTGGAATGTATCGTGTCAATGCATGTCCTGCCAAAGTCCATCAAAAACCTTCAAAGATATAAAAAACTGTAGTCAAGAGATTTTCCGATAGTAACTGGCACTCCTCGTATTATTATTTATGTATATGCTACCTTCATACAATATTTTAGAAATTAAATTAAATTTACTATTTCAAACTACATATCGATGGCTGAGTGGAAGATCGACCTATCTTGGCAGCCAGTTCAAAAACTCCTTATCTCAGAAAACTTTTCAAGAACGCCCTAGTTCAGAATTTGATTGAAAAACACCCTATCTCAGACTTTGATTGAAAAACACCCTATCTCAGAGTTTGGTGGAATAACGCCCTATCTTAAACGAAAATGCATTGAAAATAAGCTGAGATAGGGCGTTTTTGAAGCGGCAGCTGAGATAGGGCGTTCTTCAACAAAATTCTGAGATAGGGCGTTCTTGAATAGTTTTCTGAGAAAGAGCGTTGTTCAAAAATTTTCCGAGATAGGGCGTTTTCGAACTGGCTGCCGAGATAGGTCGATCTTCCACTCAGCCATCGGTATGTACATATGTATGTATGCATGTTCATACCTTCTGATCCACTTAATTTCGAAGACAAATTAAGTCTACATTCAAGCAAGTCATTACAGCGCATGTCAAAGACAAGGAAGAACGCAAAATGTCGCGCGCTACAGTCACCTGGGCACAAAAATCATTAGTACAATTGCTGGGTGCTAAACCTTTCCGGCAACAAATATAATACATATACATATTTGTAATTCATTGTCACAGGCCAGCTGTGGGTACGACGTGGCGCATACGTCACCTCCGTGCGATGCACTCGTCACAACTCAGTTCATTCATTTGAGACAGGGCTAAAGTAACAAACAAAAAGAAAAAAAAATTACAAAATTATCATTAAATTAAGTGCGAGCAATTATTGTTGAAATCAAACAGTATACTCGTACAAACGTTTTAAAATTGTACAGACTGCCACTCGTAATTGCTTGCGTTAAATTTTGCGAATATTTTTCTTTGCTTGTCCGGTGTTGTTTATTTGTGTAGTTGCTGTTCAGGTATTCCAATCAAGCACAATGGTATGCACATACATATGTAGCGCAAATGTTGAGCGCATTTTGGCAGCACAAAACAAAAACAATGCACTATGTAAGCGAACGATAAAACAGCAGCTTAAATAGTTGTGCGCGAAAGTCACAGCTGAAATGAGAAAATACAAATGCTCCCGTAGATTTTAGCGCACGCATACACAGGGCTGCCAACTATACCCAGTAGAAATCTAAAGCATACAACATCGCTGTTGGTGGCATGAGCTTGCTGCTGTGTATACATGCCAGTATAAATGAACCTTCATTTCCATTTAACACGCGTGGTTTCTCAGAGCGTAAGCGTACTCTAACCATACACTTGTACTACTGCTGTATGCATATGGCTGTATTAATGTTTCAAACATTACACCGGACAATACTTTCATAACAATGGCAATACATGCTCACTTTTTCACTAATACATGCATACTTTTCCAATTGTCTCAATCACACTGTCTAGATGATTTTCAAGACAGTAAATCGCACAATGTAATTTGACGTGTGCAGACAATAATTTTGACGTCTTGTGCAAGAAAGAAGAGAAATGCATAATAAAAGAACTAAGTCCCCTTTCAGACTCGGCAAGTCTTGCTTTCAAGTCTGCTCGTTCGTAGGCGAAGGAGGTGAGAGGAGAGGGGAAGAGTACAGATACCTCCGTACCGTCAATTCGTTTCAAGTTTTCTTGTCTCTTTTGATCTTTTCGTTGCTTCCCATTTAAGAACCAAGGACTTGAATTCAATTAAAGTTGACGCGTGTGGAAGCAAACAGAAAACACAAAAGAGAATGCGAAAAAATTGCTTTCAAGACTTGCCGTGTCTGAAAGGGGACTAAAATAACACAATAGACGCTGATGTGTATGTAGCTTTGTCTCTTCTCTATTACTTTTTAGTTTATAGCTTGAAGAGCTCGCGCGAAATGCATATTATAATACATAGTTCACGTCCGACATTTTGCTCAAAATGAATTGTCATAACTATTGTCAGGACGCCTACGCCACGGAGACCGGTGTGCCGGTGTACACAAAAAAAAAAGCTGTTTGTACATCCGACACCGCCTACCTACCGGCATGTATTTTGACCCGCTGAATACGAATTTTAAGTCAGTTTGGGCCGTACACCCTTCAATCTTTTCCCTTATTCGGGTTATACACAATTTTTTAGAGATATTGCATTTTTTTGATATTTTAAACATTTTTCAAGGTTTTTTTTCACAATTCTTTAAGATTTAGAACGATTTATGGTCTAAATACATCTCAGATATGTATTTAACGGATCAAAATACATAAGAATTATGCTTGTTTTAGATTCATAAATTTCTTTTATTACCATTTATCCCATTTTAGCTATATTTACATTTTACTCGATATTGAAGGGTGTACGGCCCAAACTGACTTAAAATTCGTATTCAGCGGGTCAAAATACATGCCGATAGGTAGGCGGTGTCGGATGTACAAACAACTTTTTTTTTGTGTGCCGGTGTTATCAGCGTTTTTCTTTTTAATTCTTCCCATTTACCATTAACATTAGAAACACATTCCTATAATAAAAGTCCAATGTCAAAGATAAAGTATAGCCTATAGCAATTAGAAAATTTTAGTCGAGCAAAAGAAGTACACGCAAAAGATTTCACAAAAACGTATTGAAATATTACTATTCTTCAAGTGCCATTTTGGCACTTTGCGCCAAATTGAATAATTAAGTTCCATTTGAAGTAAAATAGGGTAAAAAATGGCACGGTTTGAGCCAAGTTGGCAGCCCTGGGCATACACAAGTAGTCACACAAATAGCAGGAAACTAACTACGATTTCCACAAAGCCACAAAGCTTACAGCGCAGCTCAGACTCAGCTGAATTCAACAGCGCTGGAACATGTACATAGATATACCGCTGTTACAGAAATTTAAGCAGTGGCTGAGTTTATTTGTGCGATCACTCTAACTTTATATTTAGTTCTTTCTTGAGCGCGACAATTCAAACACTTGTGCTACCAGTCAGGCAGCCGGCTTTGTTATTACTTTTTTATCACCTACTGTATTGGACGGTACAATAGAAAAGTGTCAGCGATTACTGAAATTTTAAAGGCGCGAAGATTCTTTCTTTCGATTTTTTGCTGCATGTGAGGGTGCCTGTGCGTATACGAGTGTGTGGGTGTGTATGTGTGTGTATGTAAGTGCAGGTTCATGTGTGGTAGCTCAATATCTATCACCTTTTTTCGAAAACAGTACAAATACTGATAAATAGAGTGGATAGCTCGTCAGAGTACGTCAAACGGTCGGACAGAGAGTGCATCTTTGCGTCAGTTGTTGAACGAGTCAGTGAATCGTCTTATTTTGTTTATTTTTTTATTTTGTGTATTTGTATGAATTGTTAAACTATTGCGGTAAATAGAAAAATTGCAGATCCTCATTACCTAACATGAGTGCAATTTAAATATTTATTTAGTTCAGATTATTTTTTTCTCGCCACAAATTAATTGTATTGTGTTGTAATAATAAATACGGTCACATGTATTTCAAAAATTGTTGTGCTAGGCGCGTACTTAGTAGATGAAGTGAAGAGGAGTCAAGTGTAGCGGACGGAGTAGCAGAGTGGAATGTATGAAGGCACAATGGGTAAGTAATTTGGAGAATGGAAAAAACCGCACAAAAACACTTGTTTTTGCTTGCTCTTGCACTCTATGCTTTTTGTTATTAAATTCAAACAACACCATGATTATTGCTAGCTAGAAATACTGGAAGTTCCTCATTACATTAACACAGTAGAAATAAGGAAAAAAAAATACAGAAAACATTAAAAAAGAAAGATAAGTTAGGACTCGAAATTTAAAATCATTTAGCATTTTTCGTTGTTTTTATGTTATTTTTCGTGTTATTTTTCTTTGCTGGGTAAAAAATAATTAACGATTTCTGTCAGTCGTACACTGCGGAAAAGTAAATAAGTAAGGACAGTTATTACTTCTTAGTACACCTTGTATGCATGATAAAAACATTACAATGTAAAATCATTGAGAGGCAGTCTGACGTTTGCCAGCAATATAATTTTAAATTTCGAGCTCGAGCTCGAGCTCACACTCACATTCTTATTTTTAATCTCAAACAACAACAATTGTTAACAATTAAATTTTTTTATTTTCAATTCTATATATGATTTTAAAATGTTTGCAAACGTCAGGAAAAAATCAAGGCCGACGATTTGAGAGAATGATTTTACTTTCTAATATTTGTATCATGCTTGTATGACTGATAAAAAAAGAGCTAACAAAATGCCACAGTCGTTGAAATAAATGAGTTTGAAAACAAAGAATTATATCTGAATTGTCATCAGATTTTTGGGAGCAATAAGTTATAGTGCCCGTTGGCGATTCTCCTGGCAAATTTTTATTTATGATAAGTGAAGAATTGGTGCATAATTTCATGTTCTTAGCTGAACAATCAGTTTTATGATAGCTGCTGGCAGTTTTAGTGGTATGGTTCAGACAAATAACACTGGTTTACAGCAAAAATGTTCTACGGATGCCACTATCAAATTCCGATGTAGACTTGCTCGGTGATTCCGAAAATCGAGTTTATTTTCTTCCTATGGATAGGTTTTCGAGATATTTTCAATTTACCGTTATTAAGCTTAAAACAAAAATTGGTTCCTTTTAATCACGTGTATCTTACGAACTAATTTAAAAATCTTAATATGAAATACGGCGAATGAAATTCTCTATAAACCATTTATACATCACTTTCCTATAGGGCTTATAGTTTCTGACAAATTAATTTATCATTCCAGCTTTTTTTATTTTTTAATAAAAAAATTACAAAAAAATCAAACCTTGACAGGAGAAAAAAAAAAAAAAAATAACAGTTTCTATGCCAAATTTTTGCATTTATACTAAAGCCTGCTCTGTTATAAAACAAATAATTAAGTTACTGATGAAGAAAACAGAGGGATAAATAAGAAATAATGAGTGCTCAAACGAAAATACGCAAAGATTTTTCGTATGAAAAGGGGCAGGAACGAAAGTTGCTCATACGCCACGAACACCTGAGTAATACGCTTTTCTGCTCATATTTCAAACGAAAAATCTTTGCGCATTTTCATTTGACCACTCATTATTTCTTATTTATCCATCGATTTTCTTCATCATTAACTTGTTTTTTTTTTTTATAACAGAACAGGCTTTAGTTCAAATTCAAAAATTTGGCAAAGAACCTGTTGTTAATTTTTCTTCTGTTAAAGTTTGATATTTTTTCATTAAAAAATAAAAAAAAACTGGAATTATTAAGTAATTTGTTAGAAACTATCAGTACTGTCGGAAAATATGTTGTATATACGGTTTATGGAGAATTTTATTAGCTTTGATTTGACGTATCTCATTTTAAGATTGTTAAATTGGTTCGTAACCGCTTTTTGTTTTAAGCTGAATAACGGTAAATTGCAAATATCTCGAAAACGTATCCATAGAAAAAAAAAATTAACTCGGTTTTCGAAATCACCGGGCAATTCTACATAGGCATTGGACAGTAGCGTCTGGAGAACAAAAACCAAACTAAAATTTGCGATCCAGTGTAATTAATACATTATAACTACCAAATACAGTTGGATATATCTACAACTGAGGATCTAATTTGTGACCAAATCGACAGACCGACGCACAGGAAGGCAGACAGACCTGGTTAAATCAGCTCAGCTGATCGTGCTTAATTTCTTATATATTCTGAATTTTGTACATACAACTCGCATGCCTGGAAGGACAACTAGAAAATGAGGAGTTTCTCCGCAGAAAAGCTTAATTTTGATGGATTCAACGGTTTTAATAATAATTTCCATCCTTCCATGATCATTCCATTATCAAGAAGTGAGTCCGGCGCGCCGCGGTCCAGAGCAGTTGAGATAATATTTCAAGCTTCCAAAATTACGAATAATTCATGCAAAACAAGTATTAAGGACATTTTTTATTAATTCTTTGCATATTTTCGCACATTGCTCTGGCATAGGCTAGCAAAATTACGCAACGATTCGCACAACATTGGAATTAAAGACGTAGTACCAATACTATTTAGAAGAGTTATATAGAAAAGTTAAAATGAATGGTATGCTTTTGTAGCTTCAATGTAGTCCTTTCATTGTATTAAAGCTACTCTGTGCATATTTAAGTGATTAAATATAATAAGTATAATTTTCGTGTAGTTTGATGACAGTGGAGTAAAATTCAAAGTGATAAAGATGTTTTATTCATTTTCACAATTTTCCGTTGAAATTAATAATTCTTTAAAGCGATAAGCTTAAGTGAAGCGGAGATCCATACATAATTTTTTTTGATTGTATTACGCATTCTTTTCCATTCCAACGACGCGATTTTTTATCAACTTAAAACGTACACTTTATTATACTAAAATTGAATCGGCTATAAAACTGCATACTGAAAAAAAAAAATCTGATTATAAGTTGAGAATTTAGATGCAGCTTTGCAGAATTTTAATAATTTTTGCACAAAGTTCGAAATATGAGTTTATATGGTTTTTGTTAAATATTGAACTGCACTTTTATAAAAAAAGATAATTTAATAAACAAAAGAAATATAGCCAAAACTTGTCAAAATAAAATGTTTCTATTATTTGGGCCATGGGTGTATGTACATTAGACTGGCCCTTAAAAATTAATTAATTGGCTGTTGAAGCAGGGTATATTTTCACCGGAGCGTCGGCATCCATACGCACGGCATGTCCAAAACAAGAACACGTTGTATTTGTATGCTCTTCAGTATGCCTGCACCAGTAAAAAGCTTGTACAGTTCATCATGCCAGGAATAGAGCATTTCTGGCATTGTTCGACATCGTCTACGTTACTACGTCATATAAAAGTGCGGATATGATGAGAGAATTGTTGAGTATCTAGTTAGAAAGCTACCGGCTTTTAAATAGCAACCGAGCCCAAAGTAGTACCTGTTGACAAGAGTTATTCTCAGCTTGATCTCCAGGCTAACATTATTTGTGGTCTTAATGCTGGACCCTAGGAACATAGACAAACTCATTTACAACTTAAAAGCTATAATTGCTATTAGCTCAACAGCTAAGTTGGAAAAAATACGCTCTAACAATTTAGGAGTTGAAGTAACCAAACCAAAGTGAGTCGCACTGTCTAAAACCTAGATCTCAACGAGTGCGTCCGCTGTAGTTGTGTGGTTGGAGGTGCACACTACCACTCCGTAGGACCTGTGACCACTTCGTGAGTAATTCCTCAAAACGTGAGGAATTTCGGGTGTGCTTGAGTATTTTTTGAGGAATTTTATGTTGAGAAATTTTTGAGAAATTTTCTCTCGATATACTTGCAGATAACAAATACAACCATGTTTTACACAACAGAGTTGTTAAATCTGTCTGAAAATTGTTGAACAAAGAGCTTTCCGAAGTTTTATAGGGAGCGAAATACACCACACAAGCGGCTTGGCAAACATTTTTCAAACCTACTTTCCCAATTTTGCCATACATCATGCAAACATGACCCGTTCAAGCAAAGAATTTTAGTTTTATTCCGGTTCACAATGGAAAAGAGTTTGGTTTTCTTTGATTTTTCTCTCTTGTGTCAACATGACGGTCAGAAAATCAAAACGTTTTGTTCACATTTCACTCAAACGGCTTTTCAAATCTTCAAACACTTCCATACACAACATAAATAGATTTAAGCAAAGGGATATTTCGCTTGGTTTTTAAGCCGCTTGTGTGGTGTTTTTCGCTCTTAAGAACATCTGCATTTGCTGCTAAATATTCAAATGATATCTCGATATGGAATGGAGAGAACACGTATTGTTCTATCATAGGAATATTCATATTGATTCTTCATTAGATCCAGAAAATGATAGGAAAAAAGTTTTTGAATTACATGATTCTTAAAGTTCATATAAGTTTCCCAATTAAAAAAAATTAATATCTGTATTACTAATTTGGCCATTTTCTAATGCTTCAGTAGAACGTATATTAAGTAGTTTAAAAATGTGTAGGGCTTACTTGAGGACCAGATTTAGCACTGATATATTTGCAGCAATATTATATACAAAACAAGGCATAAAATCAGCGGCGAGACTTTGTTTGAGCCGCAAGAACAAATGTACCAATTGGATTGGAGTATGTAATTAATTCTTATACAAAGTACCTGTAAATAGGATGTAGCCCACAATACTCATATCTGTAATAAGAAAATTTTTAATAATTTGTTCGGTTTTTGAGGATTTTTCATTTGTTTTTGAGGAATTTGGTAATTTTTTTGTGGCAACACTGATTCCTGCTATGAAAAAGCTTCTTATAAAAATCCATTTGCCGTTAGCAGGCACTCATTTTTAAATGTATGCTCAACATCACTTACTTTTGGCGGAATACAAATTTAGACATGGCGTCGTAGAAACCGTTCCTCTTTTTGATTTGAAATCAACGAAAGTATGGTGCGTGCCGATCCGATCAATGGTGGCCTCTCCACGTCCGAAGCCACACTGATATTTTTTGCATAAATCACCTTAATTAGCGACCAATCATTTGACGACCGGCAACACATATGTACTTGCCGTGATAAAAGTGGCTAAGAAAGAGGTGTCCTTGAACTACACCGTACAACATAAAACAGCAAGGTTCTGACAATGGATTCTGGTAAAAAAGAATAAAGTACGTGAATCGCCATTTTGAATGTTTACGTCTGAGGTTTACTGTAGGCTGGGGGGCTTAAGTTGCCTCCCTTTTGCATATTCTTATGAGAAATCGGCGTAGGAAACCATGGGATCAGCAGGGTTCGGAAATATTCACTCACCTTCGTACGCGAACGCAAAGGTGAACGTATCAAATATTCTCTATTGATTCTCCTTCGCGAATGAGAAGCATAAAATCAGTGCAGATAGTTCGCGTTCGCGAATGTTAGGTAGAAAAAATTTCCGCTGTTGTTCGTACGCGTATGTATTGGTGGACCAAACAGCGTGCGTTCATATATGTATGTAGCTATAAGTGGCAGCGATGTCTTCTCGAAGGTTTACTGCCGTCGCTCTCGTTTATAAGTGAATGTAAATGCTGCGTCAAATATTCGCGAAATGTTGGTGTGGCTGAAGATACTTTTCTATGCGAAGGCAATTTGTTAATTGCATAAGATTTGCACTGTGCATTCGTTTTTCAAAAATGAGGTGTCAAATGAAAGGGCTTGGCCTCTAGATGTGCAGCAAGGTTATAGTTTTTTTTTGCTTTTGTTTATTTAATGTTTAAATTTTTTTTTTTAAAGTTTGGCCCTTTACATAACCAGCGCCACATAAATCCAAATTTCAAACTTCGTACAAAAATTCAACTAACTTTATCAATTGTCTACACCCAAAAATTTCAAACTTTCTTTTAGGTACGAAGTGTTATAGCGCCTTTAATTTTAGTGGGTTAAACTGAAAATTTCATGACAATCTTTTTGGTTGGCTGACAGTGTTGTGCATTTTCTGTCATATAAAGTATGCTCGTGTAAAGTAGTCTCCTGAAGAAAAACGCACTTTGCCGTTTGAAATATATTGATTTTGAAGGATTCTATATCATAAAATACGACGGAGAACATTTCAGTAGAATA
>NW_023464049.1:0-12011 GCF_013731165.1 Rhagoletis pomonella | reverse complement strand
TTTCAAGACTCTTGTATGAACAACCATGGCGACCTAGTGACCGATGTCCAGAACGTACTCAGATTATGGAGGGAACACTTTTCGACCCTTTTGAATAGCGGAAGCACTTCGAGGTCCCAGTCGATGACGATGGAGTCGATATCCCAGCGCCTGACTATGAAGAAAAGTGCCAAAGCTGTTTGAGCTGACGGCCTGTCAGCTGAGCTATTTAATTACGATGGCAAGGAGGTAATAAGGTGCATGCCAGACGACTGGAATTCAAGTGCGCTCTGCCCAATCCACAAGAAAGGCGACCCCGCCATGCGTACCAACTACCGCGGGATCAGCCTTCTAAGCATAGGTTGCAAGGTCTTATCGAATGTATTGTCTACCATAGACCAGGTATTCACAGTACGCCGAATCTTGGAAAAGACCCGCGAGAAAACCACCTATTTGTCGACTTTAAAGCCGCTTTCGACAGTACTTAAAGGTATATGCCGCTATGTCTGTCATACGTCTGTGAAAAATGACGTTGAGTAATACCACCAGCTTTGCTCTGTTGCCTTTCGCCACCAGACGGGGTTTCAGACAGGGCGGCTCCCTTTCATGTGGCTTCTTTAATCTGATGTTGGAGAAGATAATAAGATCTTCAGAACTGAACCGCTTAGGAACAATTTACTACAAGAGCGTACAATTGCTGGCTTATGCCGATGACACTGACATCATCGGTAAGAAAAACCGCGAAGTCTGTCCTGCCTGGCTTTTCCAAGTTGGACAAGGAAGCAAAGCGAATGGGTCTGGTGGTAAACGACGACAAGACGAAGTATCCCCTGTCATCAAACAAACAATCAGCTCATTCGCGCCTGGCACCCACGTCACTTTTGGCAGTTATAATTTCGAGGAAGTAGAGAATTTCGTTTACTTGGGAACCAGCATTAACACCTGTAATAATGTCAGCATGGAAATCCAACGCAGAATCGCTCTTGGCAACAAGTGCTGCTTTGGACTGAGTAGGCAATTCAGGAGTAAAGTCCTCTCTCGACGTACGAAAACCACACTATAAATCACTCACATGCCCGTGCTGGTATGTGGCGTATTCAAATACAGCGGCTCAACTGGCTTGATCATGTCGTTCGAATGGACACCGACGCCCCAGCTCTGAAAGTATTCTGGCTTCACTTGGCATTTCTAATAGGCGTCAGTTGGTCAAAATCGCTTTGGCGGTTACAGGGCCAAAACGGAAGAAGAGGATGAGAATAGATCTATAACCTTATCAGTCACACAGTGTTATAATCCCGACGAAATCCTTGACGGTGGTACCGGGAGGGGAACGGTACATGACGGTAGGAATTTTAGTTTGGGTTAAAGTCTCACACGGAAGGGGTTAGGCTTTCGATGCTTCCTCCTCGTAAAATAAACATGCTCAGTAAAAAGTTAACAATTTAAATCGACGAATAGTTTTATATCAACTTTTGTGAACTTCTGTTTATTTGTTTTTTGTACAACATATTTACCTTTATTGGTTACAATAATTTTAAGCTATAATAAAACAAATTTTAGTACATAAGTAAGTTATTGGTTTTGAATTTTTTATTTTGTATGGGCCTCCCCCCCTAAATTTCGTTCTGGCTACGCCCATGCCATTATTAAAAAGGTGTCAGCTGGCAATTGTTTCGTTTCCTAGGATTTCGCAATATAACAAACTGTTTGGATTCAACCCAACCCGACTTCACGATTTGCAGGTTTTACAGGATTTACAGGAAAAGCTGGTTTCGCCATTAATAAATCTTATGAAAGGTGGCGGTGGGTTAATCTTATATTAAGTATACTGTGAGAAGATGACAATAAGAGATTATCTTTTTATTATAATTAAACATCCACTGAGAAATCGGCTGTATTTCAAACTTAAGACGACTACTGCTACGGTGCAATGTAAGTTCTAAAAATTTGGAAAAGGTGCAAACTACCGACTCTTGGATATGATATATGTAGCTTTACTTTGATTTTTGATGTTCGATCACCTGTAATTTTACTTGCACATACACATTTAACACTATTAAATTTCATTCGTACTCGAAAATTCGTTTAGCGATAATTCGGTAATATACCTTTTAGTCAACATTTTAATGTGAATGTTGTGTTTAATAAGCACTCTAACTAAATATGTTTTAAATGTGTAGCTTAAAATATGCAAACAGATTCTGACTCGAGCTCGTCTGAAACTGAAACAAATTTTTTTTAATTTTCTCAATTTTTATAAATGTTCTAGAAAGCTTGAGACTTCAACTCACATGTCTTTTGTTATAGAATTAACTATATTTTTATAAAACATTTAAATTAAGTAAGGAAAGAAAAAATTTTCAAAATCTGTCAATACATTTTACTACTATTTTCGTGAGCACAACTACATACATACGTAATACCTTTGATTTGTTTTAAAGTAATGAATATTTATAGTGATAATACTATATGTATTTAAAAGTCTATTAGTTATTTTTTGTTAAATTAATGCGATGTTATTTGGTTGGTGTATTGTTAATAATAAAAAATACGCTTAAAAATTAGCTGATTTTTATGGCTTTGTACTGATTTTTGATCCAAACTGTACTTATTATTTCACTATAATATCTGGCCACCCTACATAAGACACAGTTGTAAAAGTGAAGGCGAAAATACAAATGAGTTTTAAGCATACATACATGCTATACAAATTTGCGTTTTACTTAAAAACGGCAGCGCATAGTACTAAGCGCAACAGGGACCAATTGGTGAAAAACTACGAAAAGGTTTATTACTGTATATACTGTGTGCCGAAGTTCAAGTGCGATCTGATTTGTGCGACGTTAGTCGCGGAATGCTGCGCGAACAAATACGTCTGATTTGTTCGCTGTTAGTGCCAAGGCATATTTTACAAGGCAGATATCTATACTGAGTTACAACAAACACATCATTTTGACGTAATGCTCTACACCAGACATGGGCACTTTTGCCCGTATGGGCTTTTTTGCCCGTATGGGCAAGCGAGCCCATTTCGCGGGCTAGATCAGGGGAAAATCATGGGCAAACGGGAAGGGGGCAACAAATCTTACTAATACTCGTATAGCAATGAGAGCCACTGCACACGCATTCTGGAGTAAAAAGGCTCACTCTCCCAAACGTACGCCACATACACTCCTCGTAATTTCAATAGCTCAACTTTTTAATATTTAGTATTTACACTTTTAATTTTGTTTATTTAATATTCATTACATCCGATTTTCAAACTTTATACAGAGTTAAAAAAATGTCAACAAAGGGGTACAATAAAGTGCAAGTTTCAAGTGTCTGTAAAATAGCGGTCATTTTTGACAATTTTTTTGTTGATAGTGCTGCGCATTTTCTCTCATGCAAAGTATGCTCGACAAAACTTTTATATGGAATAAAATGCGCAGCACTGTCAATAAAAAATAAATGAATTTGAAAAATCGGGGCTGTTTTAGAGTCACTTCAAACTTGCACTTAATTACACTATAATTAAATGGACTACAAAACTGCATATCAGAAATTTTTCTAAAAATATTATTAACTTATTCACTGCAGGTCATTAGGATGGCACACTCCTATGTTGACCTTTTTTAAGAACTGTTTCCAGCTCTCGAGAAAAACGAAAAAATCATATAAAATGCTGCCCAAGAAATGGAAAATAAACTTTCTTTTAAGTTTTAGTTTGTAAAAAAATTTTAAATTGCATTTACCCGTAGAATACGCTATATCGTCACTAGACACGAATAAAGGCGCGAGCAAAATTTTTTTAAACGCTTTTTTTCACCGTCAAAACAAAAAATTTATATTAAATAAACAAACGGAAAACTGTAAATACTAAGAATTGAAAGGGTGTGCAATTCAAATGACGAGGAGTGTATATGAGCAGATGTGATCAAGTAAACGCGAGCTGAAAGCGTGATTGTGTTAGTGTGCCAATTACGTTTGAATGAATTTGCGTTCGCTTTTAGCCGTTTTCCGGTTAGATTTAGCCGGTTGCGACAGCAAACAGCCGGAAAAAATTCGGTTTAGCCGGCAGCCGAGTTGTTAGCCGTTTTGCAAAAAAATTTAGCCGTTTTTAGCCGATTTTGCTCTTCGCCTTATTTTATTAAAATTCAAATATACCAGTTTTTATTTTTAAAAATTTAGTGCTCCAAAATCTATTAGAAATGGCTAGTCTTATCTCTGAGAAAATTTTCATGTCGGACTGTGTTATATAAAATTGAAAAACAATTAGATAGAGAGCCGATTTCAATGATTTTTGTTTTTAGCAGATTAAAAAGTTACAAGTTTTGCAGAAATTTTGCAGAATTTTCATAATTTTTACACCAAGTGTGAAATATGTTTGTAGTATATGTTGAGCACGAATTTCGATGACAATACATGGTACTTTTTAAATTTTATAAAATGAAACTGCAGTAGTTTTCATCTTATGTGTATAATTCTTGTATATATATGAAGCAACACCACATCTTTACCAGAAAATTCCGAGAATCCAAAAATTGGTACCGCTACAAGTTGCAGGGCATCATTTTAACTCGACATCTTTCCTGTCCAATGGTACATGTTTCAGAGGTTTAAAGATATTTTGCGTCGGCAATTTGTCATCAAACTACGTACCCTACCTCGGAAAAGCAAACAACTTTATATTCGAACGTTTGCTCAGGTGTACTGAATTCTGGCAGTTTGGAAACGCGCACCACTTTTAATATTTTCATCCAACTTCACTAACTTAAAATTTTTTTTTTTACTTTTTCAAGTAACAAAAATTTTTCTGCTAGTGAATCTGGTGGCATCATTTTAGTTAAATGTCTTAAACTTGTTAAAAGTGAAGTGGTCGGCAACAACAACGAATGTCAATAAATTAAACTACCTTCTGCTTTCACAGCTTTACGTGTTCATTTCTCAAAATATTGCCCTCCGACTAAGCAAAAGTCTCATACTTTCGCTAATATAGCCATTTTGCGGGACAAAAAGCAACCTACTGAAAATGATCCAATATTTATAAGAAGGCAAAATTGTTTAATAGAAAAGAAAACGCCATAAGTTTGTAATTTATCTCTGTTTTTATATTTAAGTAATACAAACATGACTTCTGATGTAAAGCTTAGCTACTTATAACGACAGTTTTCCTTGTTAAACAAAAATAAAGTGGTGTACAGCTTTGGTACGTATAATCTTTATTAACCAAAAAATATTCAATGAATTTACTAGTCTTTCTAATTGTAGTTTATGTATTTAAAAAAAAATTTATTCTAGTTGAAACATTTTAGCCGTTTTAGCCGGTCGCCCTGAAAAGTTCTGGCAACACCGATTTGCATGTGATGCTTACGCTCTTTAAGCAGGAGCTCACTCTCTGTCCATGCTTGTATATGAGCAAATTTGACATCGATATAACTGTTGTCAACTTTGTGCCTTTCGCAAGAAATTAAGTGCGTTTAGGGAATTAAAAGGCGAAAATTGTTTAGTTTAGCGCTTGTTTTGTTCTTTGGTGCCCTTTTCAAGGCAATTTTATAATAAAAACGTGATTCTATGGTGACATTGTATTTGACTTACACATATGTTATTGTTTGGCCGAGCTTCTCCTCTGGATAATATGCTCCAAGATAATCCAAACTCAATATTCCGTCTCTATCACGGAATCCATAGAATATTCTGCTAATTAGCTGGGTGTGCGCATTTGTACAAAAGTAAGCAATTGCATGAAAAAAAGCCTCTAGAAAAGCCAAGTTTTGGAAATTGTTTTACGAATAAAAAAACATTTTGCAAATTAAATTTATTAAATTGATTAACTGCGCATAGTTGGAAATATTTACAAGTTTCATTGTGTGTTTACTTAAAATATTTGAACATACAGCTTTATATGCGAAAATACCATTAAACACAGCAACACAAAATTAGTGTTTTTTTTGTGGGAAAATTGCTCTATTTTCAGTATTTTGGTGCTTTTTTAAATAAAAAACTTGGTGATCAGGGTTGTCAACTTGGCTCAAACCGTGCCATTTTTGGCACTATTTTACTTGAAACGGCACTGAGTTTTTCAATTTTGCACAAAGTACCAAAATGGTACTTTTGAAAAAAGCCAAATTTAAATACATTTTTGTGAAATCCTTTGCGTGTACTTCTTTTTCTCAACTAAAATTTTCTAATTTCTATAGTGTATACAACTGGTTTTTCTTACTTTGACATTGGGCTTTTGTTTTAATTTGTCTAATTTTATTGCTAATGGGAAGAACTAAAGAGAATGACACCTTTTTTGGCACTTTTAATTTTCTATTTGGCACGTTTTAGCACTTTTTTATCCTCAATATGGCACTTCATAGCTATGTATGTTTGGCAGCCCTACAAAAATGGAAGTAAATATCAAGTATTCGTAGTAGATGTGCATTTCTTATCTTTATAAAAAAACAATTAATTTCTCCTCGTATCGTTGTACAAATAAGGAGCTAAAGCGGCCTTATAAGGGTCGATATCTGTAGACTGGAAAATCGACCAGCTAGTGGTTGAGATGTCATTTACACGGGTCGATTTTGGTTGAACGACAAAAATGTACTAGAAAATCGATCCGTGTAAAGGCGCCTTAATGCAGCGAGCAATTATCATTAAAGGTAAAAAGCCTTGGTTAAAATTAATAAAAAGTTATTTCATTCTTTCTTTACCGGGACAATTGTTTCTTTAGACAATATTTTTCGATCGGGTTCAAATCGGGCGATTGTGAGGGCCTATTCACGAATTCAAGTGTATTTGCAAAGTTGCCGGTTGTCGCCAATTTGGCGATTTTTTGCAGATCAGGGCGAGCAAATTTTTGAAGTTGGCTACGGCGACTTTTTTGGCGGCTTGACAAAAAACGTGAAATTTCAGCTAAGTTTTAATAACTTATTTTCCTTACTCAAATGAGCTCAATATATTTGACGTGTGCACTAGACCTTAAGGAAGCATTACTTGTACTCTTGGTTTAGGAAGCATTTTTGTCTCTTTTTAACTCATAAATAAACCCTGGCAAAGGAACGTACAAAACGAACTATCACGGTCAGTGAATCTATCAAAAAGTTAAAAGTTGTTGTGGCGTGGGTATACATAAAATGTGTGAATTTCTATTTGGCAGATCAGCTTTTTCTACAAAATTTTGCTAAGCTCGATATTAACTTTGAATTGAATAAAATTATTTTCGTAATTAATGAGACTTGAACAAGAATGGAAAGTGGAATCCTGTCCAAAAATAGAAAATGCGGAAACGTCGAGTCCTTGATGCTGCAGTATAATAAAAACTGGAAAAAAGAAGATTGGGCATCAGGTAAAGCATTCTTGGAATTTCTTTAATTTCATTTACGATGTACGTAGTAATTAATTCAATTGGAAACCGGACTTCCCATAAGTAAATTTAAATCTATAAAACAGGTTGGCTTACTGAGGCAGAAGATGGAGAAAAAAAGAGAGCATTTTGCAAATGGTGTAAAATAACATTGCGTGCACATTCTAAGGATTTGCAGAAATATGGAAAGACACAAGGGCACCAAAACAAAGGAATTTCGTTTCAAACACTTCCAGGACAAACACGACTGCCATTTCCACCCGCTGAATCTGAACAGAGTAAAATAAATGATCTTAAGCTTGCAGCATTTATTGCTGTTCCCTGTGCAGTGCGCGGCATTGACCATTTAACCGATATTTTGCGGAAGTTGGATAAAAACTTTGACAAATTGAAAATGCATCGTACTAAATGTGGGAACTTGATTAGAAATGTGATAGGACCATCTCTGTTAGAAGATTTAGTAGATGACATCAATCGTTGATGAGTCGACCGATATTTCAGTTATGAAATATCTTTGCATTTGCGTTAAATATTACAGCGAATCTCGCAAAGAAGTCACTACCTCATTTTTAGCCATAGTCGCTGTCGATAGCACGACTGCCGAAGAACTGTACGACCATACAACAATTTTCCTTAAAAGCATTAATATGAGATTGACCAACTTAGTCGGTATAGGTACTGACGGCGCTGCGAATTTGTGCGGTAAACATAACTCGTTATATACAAAGTTGAAAAAAGACTGTCCTACCTTAGTCTTGATTCGATGTGTATGCCATTCACTTGACAATGCAAGTTCAAAAGCTGCCGACAATTTGCCAGCACATGTTGAGTTCTTATGTAAAAATGTTTACAATTGGTTTAAAAAAGTGCTCTTCGAAATGCAAACTTTCAGCGTATTTATGAGCTTCTGAACAATGGCGTGGAATCAAAAAAGCAAAAAAAATTTGTTAAACTTTGTGCTACGCGTTGGCTTAGCATGCACCATGCAGTGAAACGAATCCAATAGAACTGGTTTGAACTAAAAACATATTTTTCGCTTATTGTAGAAAAAGAGAAGTCTTATGTCGCTCGGTTATTGAAAGAAATGTTCAATGACAATTCAAATTACTTATATTTGACTATTTTGGAACCAGTTCTTCTAGAAATCAATCAAGTTAATTTGTCATTTCAAAAAGATAATACTGATGCTGGTAAATCGTTGGAAGATTTGGAAAACTTGTTTTTTTTTATTTGCCAAAAAGTGATGACACCTTCGTTTGTCAAAACCAGGGATACAAATATTTTGATGAAAAATGTAGATAATGATTTAGCGTACTGTCTTCCTGAGGAAGCAAATTTTGGCACCCTTTATTATAAAATGAAAAGTTCATCGTTTATGATTTCCAGAGGTGATGCGGCTATCCTTGAAAAGAAAGCTTTCGAATACCTCAAAACTCTCTGTAAAGAAATTGCTAAACATTCACCACTAAATTCGAAGAATTTAAGGAAAATTAAAAAATTTGTTTAAATCAAAATCGCCCTCAGTTCAAAGATTTACCTTTCCTTGAATTAAATATAGGAGATGGAAAAGTTTTGAGTCGAGTTGAAAATCAGTGGAATAAGTTACTCGCTGTAAACTGGACCACTGTTCCGAATGGGATGAACAGTTACCAGAGCAGTTATGATTTTTGGCCGATAGTGCATCAGTATGAAAATGCTGCCGTTCTGCCCGTGTTCAAGGAGTTGTCATCCTATGCTTTGAAAATATTGAGCCTTCCTACAAGCAACGCTCATGTCGAGAGAACATTCTCTGTATTAAATGCGATCAAGACTCAAGCGCGAAATAAATTGCAAATTAAAATGTTAAATTCGTTGCTACGTACGCGCCTTTATTTCTATGAAAGAAATATATGTTGCGATAAATTCCATCTATCGAACAGGATGATTAAGAATTTTAAGTATGACATAATTTATCCTAAGATAAATACAGAGGAAGAAAAACTTAAACAAAGAGAAACGGACGATACGTTTGAAACTGTAACTAATATTGATTTTCCTTGTATTTGTATAAGTAATTAATACATAAGTAACCCGAAGTAGGAAGTTAAAAAAGTTTGTTCAAGTTTTTAATAATTTTATTTTATTTTGTTGCGATAATAAATATTTGTGCTATGCGCGAATAAACTTCTACAAAAAAAATCGTCTTTGAATTGCAATTTTATTTGAGTTTTTATGTTTGGTTTTGCTCAGAATTTTGTTGGCGACTAATCCGGCGATAATATAAATAAAATTTGGCGATTTTGGCGACTTTAAATTGAGAAACTGGCGATACCGCTTAAAAAAATACTGGAAACCCTGGTCAGTATTACCGCAGCCGTACTGCGATGAACATGATATCGGTGGGATATAAATAATTTTTTCGCAACTTTTCATACCCTTCCTCCCGTAAACTGTTTTTCCCTTTCTCCAGCCCACGCTCGCACTTTCGCTACTGCGCGGGCAAAAAAGTGCCCATGTCTGCTCTACACGACGAAAAACTCAGCTGGCGCCCTAAGCATTTTCCAGCTTCAGGCATGCGCAAAGCGAAATTTATGTACAAGCAGCGCTGCGCCTAAAGCGAAAATTATGTATGTACAAGTAGCGCTGCGTTCAAAACAAACAAACACTGTATATCGTGTATTTTGTTTGGCAACTGTTTTTTTTTTTTTTTACTTCAAAATGCTGCTTGCTGCGATATCGGCACATGCTCACTGTAAGCTTCTTGGTGTGGCATACATACATACATTTATCTTCCGCTTTTCCTTTATTTCATAACGATGAAGTTCGTGAAAAAAGTTGCCGCTGCGCAGCAGAAACCTAATTTTACATCGCTGTAGTAGCATGCAGAATAAATAACACAAAGAAATGTCTGTTTCGCTTCGTGCAAATTCTGCCCAAAACCAAACTCAACAATGTTAGTTCAACAGATCAACATTCAATCAATCGAATTAGATTTTAATACATGCATACATATGTACATAAGTATGTTCAAATTAGAATTGAATTTTCCAACGCTGTAGTGGCATGCACAAACAGCACCAAATCAATGATGTGCATATGTATCAGGGTTGTTGCGAATATTCGCATTCGTATTCGCAACCGCGGAGCTTCCGCATTAATTTTAACATTCGCATTCGCTTTTGCATTCGCAAAAATCAATGCGGAGCTTAATAACAACACAAAGAAATGTCTGTTTCGCTTCATGCAAATTCTGCCCAAAACCAAACTCAACAATGTTAGTTCAACAGATCAACATTCAATCAATCGAATTAGATTTTAATACATGCATACATATGTACATATGTACATTCAAATTAGAATTGAATTTTCCAACGCTGTAGTGGCATGCACAAACAGCACCCGGGCGGTAAGAATTCGGATCATAATTGCCCTAAATGTGATGGAGTAGACAACGATGAAATGGTCCAGTGTGACGCCTGCGACGCCAGGTATCACTTTCATTGCGTTGGAGTCGACAGCAATGTGGGTGCTGCGAGGTTTGTAGGCACGGCGGGTCAACTGTGAACGCGCAACCGACAGCATCGTCATCGGCAACTACCAAACAAGGTAACCGGCAAGTGCATTTTCCAACATCTGTCTCGACAATAGTAGGGAAAGCGGATTTTCCGCGCAATTCGTAACAAAATGTGGTTGCTGCAGCCACAACGGGTGCGTCTATAACAACCACCACTAATATGCCAATACCATTTACGTTTCCGACTATGCTATCTGCCACCGCCACAAATCATCGCTGTCAAATTTAACATCTGCATGCTGGGATTTCCAACCCACTGCACCACATGCCTCATTACAGAGCCGCCAATTCCCCACGATTACAACAGGGCGTTATTCAACGCTTCCGGGAACGGCATCTTTAATAGAAGTCGTATCTAGTAACACAGCATATTCTTCAGCAGATACTATGTCTCGAGAACCGAAAATAGTTGAAGGGCAAGGTGCACCAAATGTCCATGTGGTACGGACGCCTCACAATCAGGAGGTACACAGAAAGCTCCAGCTAGAACGTTTGGAGGAAGAGATGAGGATTCAGCAACAGTACTTAGATAACAAGTACAAAATTCTATCTCAGTATGACGAGTTACCTTCAACCAACAATTCATTTTTTACTGTGACCAACAGTCCTTCACCGGTACAATTGGCCGCAAGACAAGCCATCCCCAAGCAGCTCCCGACTTTTAACGGAGATCCGGACGAGTGGCCGCTTTTCATTAGCAGCTTTGAGACCAGCACTGCTGTCGCCGGGACACCGAAGCTGAGAATTTGATACGACTACAAACAAGCCTTAAAGATAAAGCGCGTGAGATGGTAAAGAGTAAATTGTACCATGGTACCTGAAATTATCAAAACCCTCAAGATGTGTTTTGGCCGACCTGAGTATATTTTGGAGCGGGCGGTGAATCGAGCTCGTGCTCTTCCGCCGGTCAAAGACAAATTAGAGGCTCTTATTGAGTTTGCACTTTGCGTGCGAAATATTTGCACTACCATGGAAGGATGCCAAATATATATGCATTTACATAACCCATTGTTGGGTAAGGAGCTTCCAAACAACCAGAAGTTAAACTGGACAGTTCACCCTTGTTAACCGTCGTTCTCAGTTAATAAAAACGCTTGCAAATTTAACCTTAATCGGGCTGGATTGGCGCAAAGGCTGGTTTATTTC
>NW_023464048.1:6679-12011 GCF_013731165.1 Rhagoletis pomonella | reverse complement strand
CGTCGAGTACAGCACAACTACAATTTGGAGTACGTGTACAACTATAATTTTGGAGTACGTGCACATTTACATACTTGGAGCAGCAAAGTAAGAGGATATTTTCCAGACCAAAGGTGCGTGCATATTTCAATATAGATAAATGTTCTCATTTTTTCCAGAAAGCTTGATACTATAAATACTACTTATTTTATTGCGAAGACGGTGGACACGGTTAAAGATTTAGGAGTATATTTTGACTCAAAACTCACGCTCGCAAGCCACATAAATTTTATAGTGGCAAGTTATTACTCTATGTTAGCATTCGTTCGTCGAAACTGCTCAGCTTTCTTGGATCCGTATACACATAAGAAATTGTTTATTGCCTTTGTTAGCTCCCGTTTAGAATATGCTTCCATTATCTGGTGGCCTGCCCGGGTATCATATATAAATAAAATTGAGCGTATTCAAAAGATTTTTATTAAATTTGCACTGCGATCTTTAAATTTCACACAACCTTTGCCTTCTTACAACTCGCGATGTCTACTCTTAAGATTAGAATCACTTGATAACAGAAGAAAATATCCCTCTTGTTCCTTCATAGTAAAAGTCATAACTGGGGATATGGACTGTCCTGATATTCTAAGTAGGATACCTCTCAATATCTCTACTAGGAACTTGCGTCACTTCGACATATTCTATTTGTATAGAGTTAAATCTAATTATGCCATCAATGCTCCTATCAGTCGAACTCTTAGAGAGCTTAATCAAATCAATCGAGTTATTGATATTGACCTCTCACTTTCTGGAGGGATATTAAATAATATCCTCTTAAACTACCTTAATAATAATTAGTAGTTAGATAGTTTCTTAGTAGTCAGTATGAAAATATGTATTCACTGATGATAAATAAAATTCATTATTTTATAATAAGAGGTTCCAGAGATAAGCGGTATAAGAATTTCAGGTTTTATGGGCGGTGTCACGCCCACTTTCCCATTATCTACCACTTTCTCCATAAGTACGTTATTGATATCATAAATAGCTGTGTCAAATTTCAGGACGTTAGCATAAGCGGTTCCAGAGATAAGCGGTATGAGAACTTCAGTTTGTATTGGCGGTGCCACGCCCACTTTCACAGCACCTACCTTTTTTCGCCGTAAGTAGGGTATTTACAATCTTTGCATCTGTGCTGAGTTTCAGTTCTCCAGCATAATTGGTTTTAGAGATATAGTGGTTTTCACATTTTAGTCTATATGTCAGATCCCGCGCCCCCTATGTAACGGGATTAACATTTTTGGTTTAAAAGGTGTTCGCATGAGGCGATTTTTCGTTCAACATTTGCATTCACCTAACACCAAAAAAAAGTTGAATGGCTAAATGTAGGCTGGTGACCAACTTTGTTGAAAGCGATTAGTCGAATGGCCGTTCAACTAAAAGTAGAATCCAAAGTTGAACAATGCAAACGCCTTTTTATGGTGAATATTTTTATATTTATTTTATATTTTGATATTTTTAGCCATACAATTTTTTTTTCGTGCAACCTTGCGTGAGTTGAATGCAAAATCGCCTCATGCGAACAGCGTATTAGAGGAAGCTATGTCCTTTAAATCGGTGTATGGTTTCACTGAAATCGAGCGAACGGTGCCTTCAAAAAAGGGATTGCAAAATTTTCTTGTGGCGTATTTATATATAGATAATTTAATCATTAGCTAAACTCAACAACAAAAAAGTCTGTAATTTTTTTAGTTAAGTTTAAATAATGATTTAACTATTATTTAAAATAGATATGTTAACGGGCCTTAATATGCTATTTTTATTATGGAAATTTATGTGCGCCATGTGTTTTCTGCCATCTGCTGTAATTACTTAGGGAGTAAACGTCTTGGCTGTTCACCAAACCGGTCTATAGTTTGATCTCAGATTGGTTCTCTGATATAAACTTCCGATGCACAAATAGAAGACACAAAGCTAAAGACAAAGTGATAAACAATTGCACTATAAATTTATCTATTAATTTACCGTTCAACCCATTTTCCCTTATTGTCGACTGTAGCGAGGTTTCTACCCTTCTTAATGGAAGTGCTTTGAAGTTAGCGAGAATAATTTGAAACAGAACCGGATGATCCACATATCCAATTTTTAATCAATTTACTTATTATATTGTTAGCATTGAGGTATAATTTTTTATATAGTATGTATATAGATAGGAAAAAACTTGAAAGTTAGAGGGGACCGAAATTATTAAGCTAGCATTTCCTGGTACTATTTTGAATATATGGCAACGCCCATGTATAATAAGTTCTGACTAAATCCTGTAAACCGGACTGCTATGTGCTCATTTACACACGGCGATCTTTGTTGCGGCAACTCGAAGTTTGTAGGAGAGAGCGCGACAAGGAAAGGAGAGAGGCACCGATTTGCCCGTGTTCGGGAAACACGCTTTGTGCTCTCGTTAGTCTTTGGAAAAAGAGTTAGCGGTTCGCTGCTGACAACAACAATTTCTTACAAAAAAGTCGCCGTGTGTAAATGAAACGAGCAACACTAAGGGCCGGTTACTCAATGTCTGGTTAACACTAATCTGCGGTTAAACATCGTTATCGACGTTACCGACTCCCTGTTATATGCATGGAGTCGAAGACGTCGGTAACGATGTTTAACCGCAGATTAGTGTTAACCAGACATTGAGTAACCGGCTCTAAAAGGGAATATGAAAAATCGTGTCGACAAAAGTTTCCGTGTATAAACACAGACTACTAGAACAGACTATATGAAACTGGCATAAGCGCCACGGAGACGATCAAATATCTTTATCAGGGTGTCCAGATTGTTTAAAAAGAAAAGAGCCATTTCGTCGGTAACGATGTTTAACCGCAGATTAGTGTTAACCAGACATTGAGTAACCGGCTCTAAAAGGGAATATGAAAAATCGTGTCGGCAAAAGTTTCCGTGTATAAACACAGACTACTAGAACAGACTATATGAAACTGGCATAAGCGCCACGGAGACGATCAAATATCTTTATCAGGGTGTCCAGATTGTTTAAAAAGAAAACAGCCATTTCTGAAGAAATCGCTGTAACTTTTAATCGCTCGGAGCTAAAAATAAAATAAAAGCTACATATAATAAGACGAAATCAGCTATTTCCACAAATGAAATAGCGAATTTCACATTCAGCGGTAGTTGCCACAAATGGTGGTTTAATATTGTCAAATGTTCGATATGCTACAACAAAATCGATAACAGAAAAAAGTGCTGCCACATCTAAATTAACGGCGCGTTTACATTGGACATGCTGTCAAGACAATGAAGATATACGTATTAGTTGTCAAAAACGCATGCATGGAAGTCATGGAAGTATGCATGTATTAGTGAAAAAGTGTGCATATATTGCTATTGTCATGACAGTATTGTCCCGTGTAAACCCCAGCGCCACCTGTGGTGTCAGCGTACTAACTCAGCGCTTTAGTGCAGTGTACTGAATTGAACACGGTGCCATCTGAGTGTCACTACAGTACCCATCGTCATATAGTGTAGTACACCATACAGTGTTGTCATGTCTATTATTTCTATAATTTTCGGCGCTAAGCAACGCTTGTACCGCCAACCAAATTTAATTGATAGGAATGTAGTAAATGCCACGATATTCTCATCATTCTTGAGTAAAGGCTTTAAATTTGCGTTCTCAACGCTCAAAAGCAAAAACAAAGTATGTACGTGTAAATTTTCAAAGGCGAATTGTGTTGCTGCCTCATGTGTTGCTTGGTTTAATGGCGCTGGCGCTTTCCATATACTGGTGTTGGCGCGGCAACTCCGGCTACGGTGTTACCGTAATTGCGCCGCGCAGCGCAGTGTTACCCATGCCTATAACCTACTTATCACGTGTTTTGACGCATTTAGATGATAGCGCGCAAAAATTTTACTTGAAGGGAAAAAATCGCCAAGGGCGATTTCCTAAATTTGTACGCTCAAATATCAAAAAAAAATTACCAAATTGGCGCTAAATCGCCCAATCTGTATACTCTGATCTTTATCAAAGCTTTAAGTTTATTGTTGTCGTCGAATTTTGTCGGCGACACGTACACTACACCGACTCGTTTTCGGTTATGCTTAATGAAAATCAAAGAATTTAGATATTTCAATTTGATGACTGTTTATTTGATCGTCTCCGTTTATGCTTGACAAAAACAAGCTCATTTGCGTTGTCAAATTCGAAATGGTGGGATACATATGTACATACATTACACAATTCATTAATTATATACATACAGCTACATACATACATATATGAACATAATTAAGCATACATATTTGTAGATATGCATTGAATTGTACCGTAATTATTTAAATACACACAAAATAAAGAACAAAGCACAAAGAACATCGGGACATAGGCGACGCGACTGCGGCCGGCAATTTGTATAAATAGAGTTCGTCACAAATGGCGCCCGAGCAGGGACAAGATTAGACAATACTAGAACCAGATTTGACAGCAAGACTAGAGTGGACTAAAGAGTGAACGTTAAATGTGGTAAGTCTGAGTGAAAATACTTCAAAAAGAGAGCACACATTGAAAATGCGGACTTCAGAGAGAGAATAGAAAGTGAAAGTTCCAGAAAAGACTCCAGAGAAAGACCAGAAAGCGAGTGAAGTGAGAAAATACTCCAAGTGAAGCAATAAGTGCAGAGCAAGTGTGTGAAAAGACCCACAAATATTGTCTAAGAACAGTGAAGATGGTGACTAAAGGGCTGAGATTTCCATTTAGGAACCAATTGCTATTCCGAGCAAAGTATACTGATTTTTTTTATGAAACTCGGTGGGGATACTAATGGAGGTCTCCTTTAATTATATTTATCACTTTCACAATGTTGTTGCAAACAGTACTTAAGTTATTTGTTGTTAAAATATCCCGCCTCCTATCACTACGTTTTATTATAACCCCACACCTATCACTTTTATTTACACAAATAGGCATAAATGCAGTTGGGCTCCAGATCTCAAATTAAAAAAAAAATATTGGAATCGATAGAGATGATTGAGCTAAGTATAACGGTATACTTTTTTTTGGGCAAACAACAACAACAAGAATTATCAAAGGTTAAAGTTCAAAATAAGCAATTTTTGGAATCAAGATTTCTCAAAAACGATAGAATGGATTTTGAAAATTGTCATTTCTCATTTAATAGCAAATTTGATTCCCTTTAATTTGCTATACGTACTTTATATATATGTTGTATAGTTCTTACAAAAATTGAATTAATTTAAAATAGTTATAAAAAAAAGCTTACAAACCCTAAGTGCGGCCGACCCCGCCTACGCAGAAAGGTGTTCTCTGCAAAAGGTGTTCAGTGCCTTT
>NW_023464048.1:0-6669 GCF_013731165.1 Rhagoletis pomonella | reverse complement strand
GCAGAAAGGTGTTCTCTGCAAAAGGTGTTCAGTGCCTTTTCTTCGCATCACAGAAAGAGAATTCTACGTTGTGAGGGTTATAATCCCTAAGTGCGACCACAGGCCGCCTACGCAGAAAGGTGTTCTCTGCAGAAGGTGTTCAGTGCCTTTTCTACGCAACACAGAAAGAGAATTCTACGTTGTGAGGGTTATAGTCCCTAAGTGCGGCCGCAGGCCGCCTACGCAGAAAGGTGTTCTCTGCAAAAGGTATTCAGCTCCTTTTCTTCGCAACACAGAAAGAGAATGCTACGTTGTGAGGGTTATAATCCCTAAGTGCGGCCGAAGGCCGCCTACGCAGAAAGGTGTTCTCCGCAAAAGGTGTTTTTTTATAATTATTTTACATTAATTAAATTTTTGTAAGAACTATACAACATATATATAAAGTACGTATACCAAATTGAAGGGAATCAAATTTCCTTTTAAATGAGATCAAGATCCATCCATCCGCCCAAAAAAAGAAGTATACCGTTATACTCAGCTATTTTTTTTTTTTTGGAGATTTGGAGCCCAACTGCATTTGTTCCCACAAATATATTATCCCTAAAAGGTACGCATGCGTTTGTAATACTTTAATATACAATTATTAATTAATTAATTAAGTAAAAGCGATTACAAATGTCTTCAAAAACGTTTGCACATTTCACAAACAAGCAGAAATAAAAATGGCTGACAGTAACACAAAATGTATGCTACCATACGTTAAAAAATTACACCACAAATAAGTGCGTATAATTAGGGGGTATAAGTATACAATACGTACATTGCTCTTATTACAAATAATAATATTAGGATCGATAGGTGTCTTACTCCTGATCATAACGGTATAATTTTCGGTATTTCGGGGGAAAATAATATTTACTGGTTTTATTGTAGTTCAAAGTACACAAATGTAGATAACGTACATCGATTTTTTATTAAAAATTTTCATTATTTATCGAAGTATTGATTTTTATGGAAAAAGCGCGATTTTTTATTAAAAATTTTCGCCTGCGGCGTTTTTTCCATAAAACTCAATACTTCGATAAATGATGAAAAATTTTAATAAAAAATCGCGCGCTGTTTTATTAAAAATTTTTCGATAAATAACTAAGTTAACATTTTTATTACAAAATCTCTCGATTTTAGACTGAACCACTTGTTTTTATCAATACATCGATGTTTAATTACAAACGAAAATTAATTACAATGCCCGTCTTTATTGTTTCTCGATTGCAGTACTTCTTTGTTTTGGGCATTTTGCGTTGTGTGGCAGCACTGACATTTTAGTTCAATTGGTTTACAAAGCAAAAGTGAGGTTGAAGTTGACATTTTTTGCAACTTAAAATTCAATTGTCATAAAAACTATAAGCCTCCGGAGGGTGGGGTTTTCAGATTTACAATCACAAAAAGCCGCTCGAAACCCCCTAATTTTTTATTTTTTTTTAAACTGGGTTCCGTATTGGAAAATTTTCTCACCACAACCAACTATTTTTTAATACTGCGAAAATTCATAATAACTTTGCGAACCCTCTTTATATTTGTTAGGTGTTTAAAATTTACGACATGCAACAATACGTCACCGTTGTGAATACCCCAAGTATAAATAGTGCAGTAGTAAGGATCCCATATTTTTTTCTCTTAGGCCCTGTGCCAATTGATAGAAAATAGAAAATTTTGACGGATCAAAGTAAAAATTTGACACTTCTCGTGGTGAATACGAACGTCAAAATTTTACCTAGCTCATGGGGCTAGGTAAAATTTTGACAGCTTATAACCATGTATACACATAATATTGCTTGGCGGTAATAAGGAGTGAACATGAAAATGAAAGCTGAAACAGCATAAAAAAAACGCACGTAACTTGCAAATTATAAAATAAATATAAATTTTAAGAATTTCAGCAACACACAAAAATTATGCTTTCGCACGAGCGTTTGTTTGGTTTTTCAACTGTCAAAATTTTACTCTGCATTTGGCACAGCAAAATTCAATTTATTTGTACACCATAGCAAATTTTTCCAACCCGTCTCACCACGGAGGAAACAGTTACCGATTGGCACAGGCCCTTACCGATAGTATCGATACTATCGATCGATACCCAAAACTATCAAAAATATCGAATAGTCCAACCATTGATAGTTTTGCAGCTCTACTGGTCGACTATTCCAATAAAACCCGCATCCCGCTTGATATATTTTAGCCAGCAAGCACAGTATATACAGTAATCAACCTTTTAGCAGTTTTTCACCAATTGGTCCCCGATGAGTACTTTTGGGTTGTGTGCAGCGTTTTCGTTTTGCGTGTACGGCAACACTTACTGTGGGGAATTTAGCCACGCGATTAGAAAAAGTTCATATCGAGGATAAGAGATTTATAATTATGTGTTATTTATGACCAAAATGTTAGTTTAGTATAATATCAATGCTTACTTAAGAATAATATCAATAGTTAAATACATAATTAAGACTTCCGTTTCCATAAACTGGAAAACTCAAATCATAATTATAGGACTGAATGGAGTTTTCTTAAATGGAAGTTCAAAATTAAAAAAAAACATCCATTGTAAGATTTTATTTTTATGAAAAAACGTGAATTTTGTTTTATTTTGTGAATTTATCAAGGAAAATTCTAAATTTCTGAATATATTTAAGTCTATATTCCACAAAAAAAAAAACAAGGTTTTTATAGTTATAGAGACTCCAATGCACGCTAGCGCATCCGCCCAGACTGTTCATTAAGCACACCCAAGTTTAAGCTACCATTTCCCGGAGTTCCTCAAAAATACTTAGGCCCGGTTGTACAAAGTCTGATTAGCACAAATCGGAGGTAGAAGCTCTGGTTAAATACAAATACTGCTTTATCAACCACATGTTATGTGCATGATGTCGGAAACGTCGATAATGATGTTTAACCGGCAAGTACTGATAACCAGACATTGAACAACCGGCCCTTAACATCAAAGTAAAGAATGCCACAAATATGAACCATACACACATACAATAGTAATTGCTTGAATTGATACCGCATAAATTCAGGACACGCATTTGCTTGGAGACTCTGTTGGTTATGGTGGTGATAAGTTCAGCCGGCACATTCAACTGCCCATTGCCTGGAGCTGCTCCAACATGAAGAGTAAATTTTAGTGAGCCTCACATGCCACTGCCTCTGGCTACAAGCTGGATATCTCAATATTGGAAAATAAATAGCAATTACCTAATAATATTAAAAGAAAAGTGTTTGTTTACAAAATTACATGTCCGCCTATTAACAACCCGGAGGGGGAGGGCTAATATTATTAACCATTTAAAAGTTATGAACAAAAAACTTTTGTTAAATTTCGTTGTTTGCTATGGGCAGTTATACCGACAAAGATTTAAGATTTTTAAACACTATTAAAATATATAATCTAACTTATTTATTAAACAAACACATAGTTTTATCAACCTAATATATATTATTTTGTTATTAAAACGAAGTTGACAATCTTTGCGAACTGAAACGCGAGATTCCAAAGTAGTTATAGTGCTGCCACTGTATTAGTATTTCGTAATAATTCCCTTTTCCTTACAAGGTGTGTGCATTGTTCGATGCTTTTCGGTATCTTCTTTCGTTTAATATATATATATAAATAATACAAATTTTTAACAAAAAATCGCGCTTTTTCCATAAAAATCAATACTTCGATAGATAGTGAAAATTTTTAATAAAAAATCGGTGTACGTTATCTACATTTGTGTATTTTGAACTACAATAAAACCAGTAAATATTATTTCCCCCCGAAAAAATTATACCGTTATGATCAGAAGTAAGACACCTATCGATCCTAATATTATTATTTTTAATAAGAGCAATGTACGTATTGTACACTTATACCCCCTAATTATACGCACTTATTTGTGGTGCATTTTTTTAACGTATGGTAGCATACATTTTGTGTTACTGTCAGCCATTGTTATTTCTGCTTGTTTGTGAAATGTGCAAACGTTTGTGAATACATTTATAAACGCCTTTTACTTAATTAATTAATTAATAACTGTATATTAAAGTATTACAAACGCATGCGTACCTTTTAAGGATAATATATTTGTGTAAATAAAAGTGATAGGTGTGGGGTTATAATAAAGTGTAGTGATAGCAGGCGGGATATTTTAACAACAAATAACTTAATTACTATTAGCAACAACAATGGAAAGTGATAAATATAGTTAAAGGAGACCTCCATTAGTATCCAAACCGAGTTTCATAAAAAAATTCAGTATACTTTGCACGGACTAGCAATTGGTTCCGTAATGGAAATCTCGGCCGTTGTGGTTTTAAGTTCTCTAAACATTTATTTAATCTTTTAAAGTTTACGACATACAACAACACGACAGTTACGACACCGTTGTGGGTCCCCCAATTAAATATGGTAATATTAGTAGTAAAAACAGAAAGGTTGGTTTTTGTAACGTTCTTTATTGTTTGACAATTGCTTCCGGGAAGGGTTCGAACGATACTATCAATATTGAGTAAGCATCGATACTGAGGGTATAAAAATGAATACTTTAATACTCGATACCTTATTTGGTGATTTTACTCGATACTTTGCAAAGTACTCGTAGTATCGAAAAATTTTTAAAAAACACACTTTTTAAATTTTTTCTTCCATTGGCAACCCAATTTTCTTTGCTTAAATGGATTACTATCATTCAATTTTGTCCATCACTTGAAATAAACTGAAATTTCGTGTTGTCTGTTGCATAACATAAACCAAATAAATTAAAGTTTAACGGCCATATTCATAAAAAATAAAGCAGGTTTAAAGAGCTTAATAAAATGACATTTTCATAATTTTTCCAGTTTATAAACCTTTTTTATTTTTTATGAATAAGGCCATAAAACTTTACGCAAAGTTCACGAAAATGCAGAATTTGTAGGAACCTTTTGGGTATGCAGTTTTGTAACCTTTTCAACTTTACGTGTAGCCTCTTACCGTTGACATTTAATTCAAACTTGCGCATTATTATACTAAAATTGAATAGGCTACACAAATGCATACCCAAAAAGTTTACAAAAAGTCTTAATACAATTTTAAATTCATGAAAGTATATCTATATATATATATATGTATGTATGTATGTATGTACATTTAACGTTAAAATTACTTCTTACATGAAAGTAAGTTCTGCAATGAAATAAAAATCAAATATTTTAAATTTTTATTGTTTTAATTTCAGGAAATAACTAGATATACGTTTGAAGAATAAAATAATTTTAGTAACCCAAAAAACGTATTTAATGAGTTTGATACTGAGTAGTATCGATACTTTTTGCCTGATACTTTTAGAGTATCGATACCATGAGCTCCATGCCATAATGAGTACTCAGTATCAATACCAAAGTCTGAAATTTCGAACCTTACTTACAGACTAAAACTTAAAAGTAAATGTACTTCAAAAGGGAGTCGGCATACAGTTTCATGCAATGCCATAAGTGTATATAGGTTTGTATAGTAACCAATAGTCAGTACTAATTTGAACTGGAACCTGCAAATTTTTACTAGAAAAGTGTATGATAACCCAAAAAATTTGCAAGAGAGCACTGAATCGAGAGCGTAAGAACACGGGAGAGCTGCAAATTCTTGCTAGTGAAATTTCTACTAGCAGAAATTAGCTAGCAGAAGAAGAAGAAGAATAAGTGTCAAAAGCCGCCATATGTTGAATTGGTTTAGCACAAGCAAAAGTAAAATGAGTAGAAATCAAAATATTAATGATGTACTGGACTGTATAAGTGCGTGTGTGTAAAGCAAAGCGTTTAAAAATGATTTATTTATTTATTTATTTATTTAGTCTAATAAAGTTATAAAAGTTCCTTACAGACTAATAACAAAATTCAGCTTAGTTACTAAATAATAATAGATAAGAACTAGAAAATGGAATCCAAGGAGTTTTTAAAAACATCTAATGAAAATGTAAAATCGATTGAAACATTGTTCGAAATCATATTAAGTTCGTTTAAAGCTCGTGGAATAGGGGCATTACGGGAGTATTCAGTTTTGTACCTGCCCCCGTAGAATGGTAAGAAGTTACGCATGTTTCGCTGAGGAATATTAAAATTAATTTTTTCCAAAAGAACAGGACAATCAATAACACCTCTAATTAAATTAAAAGTAAAAGATAAAGATAGTACAGATCTTCTAGCTTCTAAAGGCTTCAGACTTATTAAAAGTAAACGTGATCTATATGATGGCAAAGGTTCTGAAAAATTTAGGGTACGTAGTGAAAACTTCAAGAAGACCTTTTGAACACGTTCAATCCTACTAATTAAATAGTTTTGTGAAGGTCTCCAAATAATTACGGAATATTCTAAATTTGACCGAACAAAAGAGGTATACAGTAATTTTAGCGTGTAGGGATCAGAAAATTTTGTGCTATTACGCCTTACGAAACCCAGCATCGCATACGATTTAGCAACAATGTGAGAAATATGGCTGCAGAAAGTAAAATTCGAAGAAAAAATTACTCCAAGATCTTTGATTTCGTTAATTGATTCTACAACAGAATTAGATATTGTATAACTTGTAGGCACAGTTTTGTGTATTTTTGCGTACGTAACTTTGAAACATTTTTTAATATTCAAGGCAAGAATATTTTTAGTGCACCAAACATGTAG
>NW_023464047.1:0-12012 GCF_013731165.1 Rhagoletis pomonella | reverse complement strand
TGATGCATGCACCTTACCAACTCCTCGCCGCCGTACTTGAATAGTTCAGCTGGCAGGCTGTCAGCTCCAGCAGCTTTGTTGTTTTTCAGCCCCGTCATCATCGACTGCGGGATCGGGTTCTTCCTCTCCACAACTCTCCGTACCGCTACCATTTAGTAGGGCGGACAAGTGCTTCCTCTATAACATACAGGAGTACGCCCTGCTCTTGAAAGCTTCTGTAAGTCGCCTAACTCTCTGGTAAAATTTTCGGGCATTCATCCTGTCGGCCAGCATTTCCAGCTCTTCGTACTCACGTATTTCGGCCTCTATCTTCTTATTGCGGCAAATATGTCTCGCTTCCCTCTTCAGATCCCTTTACCGGTCCCACATAGCGCACGTTGCACCCGATCGCAGCGTGGCCCTGTAGGCGGCATCTTTTTTCTCTGCAGCTTCCTGACACTCCCCATCGTACCAGTTGTTCTTTCGGGTAGTCCGACTACTTCTTCGGCGGCTGTACTTGATGAGCGGGAAATGTGGTTCCACTGCTCGCATATTTCGGTTTGTTGAAGAGTTCTCTCTGAGAACAGGTGTGAGATTCGAGTAGCGAAAGCGCTGGCTGTCTGTTATGATTGCAGGTGTTTGACGTTAAGCTTTCCTTTCATATTTGGGTGCACATTTTTGCTGCACAGAGGCGGGTGCGTATCTTGGCTGCAACAAGATAGTGGTCCGAGTCGATGTTTGGGCCTCGGATTGTGCGTACGTCTAAAACAATGGAAGCGTGCCTTCCGTCTATCACAATATGATCGATTTGGTTTCTCGTTTTCTTATCCGGAGACGCCCACGTAGCTTGATGGTTCTTATTATGCTTGAACCTAGGACTGCATACTACCATGTTTCGGGCCCCGGCGAAGTCGATCAGCCTCAATCCGTTGTCGGACGTTTCGTCGTGGAGGCTGAATTTTCCGACGGTGGTTCCAACGACCCCTTCTATGCCCACCCTGGCATTGAAGCACGATTTTTATATCATGACGGGGGAAGCGCTCGTACGTGCGCTCATATAAGATATCCTTGGTTGCCTCATCCTTCTCTTCCGTCGAAGCCTGGGCGCAGATGAGCGAAGATGTTGGAGAATCTCGCTTTGATGCGGATTGTGGCTAGACGCTCGCCCATCTGGGGGAACGACAGTACTCGGCGACGAAATCTCTCTCCCACCACAAATCAAACTCCGAATTTGCGCTCCTTTACATGGCAGCTGTAGTAGACATCGCAAGGCCCCAGACATTGCTTACCTTGCCCCGTCCAACGCATTTCTTGGATGGCGGTGATATCAGCTTTGTCCTTACGAGGACATCAACCAGCCGGGCAGAGGCACCTTTCCCATTAAGGGTCCGGACATTCCAGGTGCATGCCCTCAAATCTAGTCCTTTAAACCTATGGGGGGGGGGGGATTTCCCCCGAGGCTTTGCCGTGCTTCTTCACTGGAAGTGGTTTTTACGTTAGGGGCCCAAACCCGGGATTGAGTATAGCCATGCAGCTGTAACTGCATACCGCAGTCATCGCGGATGTGATATTGAGGATTTAAGGCCCAAGTTTCCTGGTAAAAAATTCGATAAATTGGCCACAAAACAAGTAATTTGTGCTCGAGGAATCGAAGACACAATTAGAGCCAAAAAAGGCGAAAACCACACTAAATCTTGTAGTACAAGATAATATAATTTTAAAAATAATTGATTCTTTGTCTTCCTTTAATAAAATTATAAGAATTGTACGAATTACAAAATAAGACGCTGACCGCCTTACAAATCTTACGTTGCCATTTTTATTTGTTTCAATTCAAAGTCCGTGTACGAAGAGGCTGTCTCTGACTTATCAACTAGTGCTTTTCTATCTATTCTCAAAAGGTTCGTCGAACGTCGCGGAGTTCCTCAGAAACTATAGTGCGACAACGCAACGAATTTCGAGGGCACCAACGCACGACTTCGAGATCTCGCCAAGCAACTCCAGGACGCTGAAAGGCAGAGCGAAACTGGCGCGTTCGCAGCTGAGTGAGTCATGGAATTCGCGTTCATACGCCCACGCACACCTAACTTCCGCGGGCTATGGGTGGCAGCCATCAAGAGCGCCAAAAATCTTCTTATGCGCGTTATCGGCGACACTACCCTTACCTTCGAGGAGTTGGCCACCGTCTTGGTCGACGTGGAGGCAATACTGAATTCGGGCCCACTCGTAGGAGCAATAGACGATCCCAACGACGCCGAGGCAAAAAAACACAGTCGACGTCTTAATAGGGGACTCGCTTATGGCCGTGCCCGAGGCCCACGTATCCACCGAGAAGCTATGCTATTTAGATGGTTGGCAGCGGCTTTCGTCCCTGAAGGCTCGGTTGTGGTCCGCCTTCCAGCTGGACCATATTCTCTATCTGCAGGCGAGAACCAAATGGGACAGGCCGCAACCCAACCTCGAAGTTGCCACCCTCGTGCTGGTGCACAAAGACAATTTGCCGCCCCAAAAATGGCTGTGGGGAAGAGTAGTAAAAACCGCAGATGGTAAAGTGCGCGTTGCAGACGTTAAAACATCTTCCGGGGTCTGTCGTCGCGCCATACAAAAATTAGTAAATTATCAACCTTCATAACTTCATTTATTTTAATTTTTATATGTGCATATACATCATATTTCTGGATATACATATAGAGCTGTTAAAGATATTGTACTAATGATCTTGGATTTGCATTTATATTTGCGGTTACAAATCTTATGCTTGCCACTATAGCAAGATTTCGCAGTTTATCGTTGATGTTGTTACAGATGAATTGAATCATACACTCTAAATTCCTCAACTTTAAGACAGTATTTTTTTAAATAGTGCAGCCGTGCGTGACCGCTGAATATACACTCACACTAGTATATACACATACATATATGATAGTTCATAAGAACTATCTTAGGCTATATACTTTTCTGAAATGAATATTGTAAAAAGATAATCGGACCGGTCAACACCGCTTTTAATTTGCTCGCTCATGTTCTTTTAAAACTTCGCCGTCGGTAGTGATTTTCCTAAAAAGTTTGTAGGTGCGCGTTTTAGTATTTTGCTTTTGGTTGGTAGGAGCATACGACGGCCCTAGAGTTCAATATTTTAATTTCATAAAATTAAGTTTCGGAAGCGCAAACTAGCGCTTCGTCAGAGTATCCAGAGGAGTTGCCCAAGGTTCCGTCCTTGGTCCACTTTTGTGGATCATAGCCCACAATGACGTATTGCGTCTACCCATTCCAAAAGGAGTTAAAACAATTGGCTATTCCGATGACATCGCTTTGGTTGTTAAGGCTAAAGACCTAAATAAGGTGCATATGGCCACAAAAAATGCTTCCAAAATAGTCGGAAGTCATGATATTGACAACGCCTCTGAATCACTTGTTCAAGTGATCAAAGCACTGGTTTCATACTCACGAAACTAACGGCCAATCTTCCGGCCATTTTAGAAAACTTTCCATGCTGCCTGCGTCGACATAAAATGCTGTCACAAAGCGACACATTTTATCCTCTGTCGCAAAACTTTTTGACCCAGCAGGATAGCTGTCGCCAGTAATGATTCAAGCAAAGATTCTGCTTCAAGAACTATGGTTAGATGGCGTTGATTGGAACGAATGCACCAAACTTATATCCTTAGTAAAGTGGCAACAGTTCGCAGAAAATCTGCCAGCCATCTGCCACATCGAAATCCGTCGATGGGTCAATTTCACTCCACGGGTTTTGCGATGCCTCGGAAAAAGCATACTGTGCAGCGATCTACATCCGTGTAGAGGCTGGCAACCAAAGACCGCACCACTGAAGACGGTAAGCTTGCCACGCCTAGAGCTTTGTGGTGCAGTCTCACTCGCGAAACTGGTCGCAACTGTTCGAAAACAGCTCAAATTAGAATCGTGTAAGGGTGGGTAACTCTGTAAATTTTCGTGTGCTGACTCAGTAACTCCAACTCACTTTAATGAGTCAGCACAGTGAGCTGGCACAAGTGTGCTATCGCACAATTGGTATGTACATCGAAATTATTGATGATGTTAGTAATCGAAATCGATTTAGAAAAGGTTATCCTTAGCTTCTGTTCGTAGCTGGCCGGAAAAATTTTACAAAGCTGACTTCAACTGGTGAGTTCATTTGCAAAATAATTCCCTACTTAGTTTTGCTTGAGAGTTGTCACTTAAGAATCTGTTAAATGGGCTATGCATGTAAGCGGTTACCCAACGCATAGCACTTCACATGTAGAATTCTGTTTGGTTTTGATTTTTACGTAAAAATGGTATAGCAGTGCAAGTATACATAACTTGGCTATTCGCCTTGCTTCTTTTTAAATTTGGTAGTCGTATATTCAATTGATGGTTGGTCTAGTGATGCCATCTATTATGGTACTCTTTGGAAGATCGTATTGTGTGAATGTGTGAGCTCATCAATTGAGTTAGCACATCGACACAGCAATGCAAGCCGCACCGAGCTATGCAAGTGTCAGCACATCAACTGAGTTACCATATCGACTCTGTAGCACACTGAGCTATACATTGTCAGCACATAAACTGAGTTACTGAGTTACAAATTTTTTCAGAGGTGAGCCTGAGCGTGCGGCACAGTTCTAAGAGTCAGCACAGTAACTCAGCACAGTGCTGAGTTACCCACCTCTAGAATCGTGCCCCACATTCTTATGGTCAGATTCTGAGATTGTGCTAGCTTAGCTTGAAAAGCCACCATGTACATGGAAGAAATATGTATCCAATCGTACCTCCTAAATCCGGGAATATCTTCCAACTGGTACATGACGTCATGTTTCCAGCCAAGACAATCCAGCCGACCTCGGCACCCGTGGTTGCAAAGCGCAGGACTTGGCAAATTCCCCACTCTGATTGCACGGATCAAAATGGCTCTCTTGCCACATGGAGGCACGGCCACGGTCAAAGGCATGCAGTGCATCTGCACCAGAAAATCGAAATCGACCACTCCGTGTGACTGTGTATACGTTCCGCTTCGTGAGCAATGTCCGCAACAAGTCAAAGGGGTTGGCTACAATCACTAATCCACATCTGACGCATGACGAGTTCCAACACGCCAAAATGCGTCTTAACAAAAAAGTCCTCTTCTTGTTCTCACTCCTTCCTTGGACAAAGACGGACTTCTACGGGTTAAAAGCCGATTTGCACATTCCACGCTATAATGAAAGGCACCCAATAATTCTTCCTACGGAATCGAGGTTCTTCCAGCTGCATTTGGAGATTTTACCAGGGACCGTAAATAACAGTTACTTCTTTCAACAGTTAAACTTGGCCAGATATTTTTAAGTAGAAAATAAAAGTCTTTTCCTAATAATAAAGAAACCAGTTATCCAAATTAAACGAGTTTGGTGTCAACTGAAAGAGGACGTAAATTGCTTTAAAACTGAAATATTTAAACGAGGAAAGCCTGCGGAAAGCCAGCTGTTGAAAAATATTTCCATTACCATAATTACCATAAAACAAACTTTGGGTCAAGTATCACACCGTACGGCAGAGCGCGCGAGTGACGAAAGCAGCCACAGTAGCATGCTGAAATGACTCGCTAATATATACAGTATATTTTGCTTTGCTGCCTTTATGCTTAAGTGCACATTTAAGATACCTGCCCCAAAATGCGCATCTCAGACATTATTTTTAACATTTATAAGGAAACTGCTCCGATAGATGCATTCAACATACCTGCACATTGGCGATAGCTGCCTTAAAAATTGTGCAACTAGTATCATTTATCAAAGAAAGTATTACGTTTACCTGCACTGGCCTACAATTACCTAATTTTACAAGCTTTTATTTATTTTACTCATATCGCAGAATAACGGAAATGGCTATCAATTTTTCTAGTTATGTAGATAATAAGATACCATTCGAAAAAAAATTTCGCTTGTATTATTTTCTACGTGATAAGTGCTTCTCCATTATTTGGTTTCATAGGGATTCGGATACCTTCCTCATTGAAGTAGTAAAGAAAATTAGCTTAAGTGCCTTTTTCGGTTAGGTGCACAAGTTTTTCGTGCAAAGAAGGATGTGCAACTAAGCAAAATCTACTGTACACGAGATTTGGAAGTTTTTATCCAGATGTCCAATCTACATGTTTGAGGCATCGTTGGAAAGGTCCAGGAGAGTGTGTCCAGAAAATATATTCAAGCTTCATAAACGATTAACCGGATTCATAAAAACTAGACTAAAGTGTTGCGATACAAGAAATATTTTTTTTGCTTTAGTCGGTTTAAGGGGGTATGTAGATGCACCAAACATATATAGTGTTATTCTATAGGCCAATACCTTTCAAACGATATCTAACATATTAAGTTCCGGCTACTAGTTGGAAAGATATAGAGCTAAATGTGTTTTGGTTCTTGTCTCCACTACGAGATGCTTTGCGATGTGTGTAGCGTCTGTATGTACCTTCATTTAATTTTTTTCAAACTTTCAAGAATTAAAGTACCAAAAAAACTAGGAAGGCTTTGTTCCAGGATGTTTCGATTCGTATGCTTTGTAAGCGTGGCTGGTGTCTGAAATTCGAAAAAAGGCAATTTTTTAAACTACCACTGAGGCCGCACTACTCAGTCCATGTCGTTGGAAAGGTCCTGGAGAGTGTGTCCAGAAAATGTATTCAAGCTTCATAAACGATTAACCGGATTCTTAAAAATTAGGCTAAAGTGTTGCCAAACAAGAAATGCACCAAACATATTTAATGTTATTCTATAGGCCAATACCTTTCAAACGATACCTTATGTATTAAGTTCCGGCTACTAGTTGGAAAGATATAGAGCTAAATGTGTTCCTTCATTTATTTTTTTTTTTAACTTTCAAGAATTAAAGTACCAAAAAAACTAGGAAGGTTTTGTTCCAGGATGTTTCGATTCGTATGCTTTGTAGGCGTGGCAGGTGCCTGAAATTCGAAAAAAGGCAATTTTTAAACTACCACTGAGGTGGCACTTCTCATTCCATACCATTGAAGTGGTTATCAGTAGAAGGGTCTTAAAACCAGTTATCTAACGCTGTCTTTTGCGTTTATAAAATATAAATACGTCATGATGTTATGGCCTGAAAACTAAAATTCGAGCTGCTGAAAATAGATTTTTCGGGAATTTTCTCAAAAACTGGTCAGTCGATTTTATTCTGAGTTTCCACAAGTCTAGCCCAAAACTTAGCTTTCATCTGGTATATAGCTTATATCTCGGAAAACTCTTGTTGTGGAGATATTACGATTCAAATTGTCTTTTTTAAAAAGAGTCAAATGGTTAAAAATTAACATATTCGTTCCCAAAAAAAGTGGCCATTCCACAATTGCCACTTAAATCAACATTTCCCTGCAAATCGGGGAATTTCCCGCGAGTTGACAAGGTGAAGGATGCAGCTGTGCTAATCACTTAGTACATGTCTTGGAAACCACAATATGTGTGTATTTTAAAGTTTTTTTCCAGTCACCTGCCGAAATTGTAATATTTTTCACCATTTTAATTGTAGTTATGTACACAGTATTTGGGGTTTATCAATCGCACTTAACCTACCTAGGAAGACGCATGCAATATTACCTACAGTTGTACATAAATATGTGTGTATGAATGCATTTAGTTCACCCAATGTGTCGCTACTACTTACATGAAATGTCTAAATTGCCACTGAGCAAAACTACTTGAGGAAAAGTCATTAGTTAAATAGTACGAGTACAACACCGTACACATGATAGAAGTAAAACTTCTTAAAATAGCACAGGTGTGCGCCCCACACCCGGTAGAAATCTTAACAACAATTAAACTACGTGGCAACCAGGCGAATACAGTTGCTTATTGTATCCAAAGTTGGTACCAAGTTGATACGTTTTTATCATTTCTCATATTTTATTTTTTATTTTTTCGAATACAAACGATATGATCATTCTTTATCGCTTTACTCCGTATTCGAAAAGTTATATGTTTCAATAGGCACATCGATTTGAATACATAATTCAGATTTAGATAACATTTTTAGCAATTTATTTGAGAAAATTAAACATTTAGATTATTGTTTGTATTTTGGTCGATTTTAAATTTGCTACCTCAAAATAATTAAAATCAAATAAAACATCTCCTTGAGGTAAAAATGTCGAGTGACGAAAGCGGAACTAGAAACCCAAATTTTTTTATATCAATTTCGTGACGAGAATTATACGCATTTTTTAACTGGCTTGGAAACGTACGGAAAATCTTTTTTTATTTATTCGGAACGTTGCCAAATTCCGCCTACTGCTAGAAACACAAACTAAAAAAAAACAGAACTTTTGCAACGATTCGTATGAATAAGTGCATAATTGGTGCGAATTGAAGCAGTCCTCAACTCGAGGCCTTGACCTGCACTTTCCCAAGACCCAGCTGATATGACAGCACTTACTCCGGGTCACTTCATTCGAGGTGCACCGCTATTGGCCATGCCCGAGCCTAATACTGAAGACCTCCCTCTATTAAACCGGTGGCAGAAACTCAAAGCGCTTCACCACCAATTTAGTCGTCGCTGGAAAGAAGACTACCTCAAGGATCTTCAGAAGAGGTACAAGTGGATGACCCGACAACGTGATCCTCGGTCAGGCGACCTACTCGTGATGAATGAAGAATCGCTGCCTCCCACCGAGTGGCGATTGGGATGAATCGAAAACGTTCGCCATGGTCCTGATAACCACAAACGTGTGGTAGAAGTCAGCACACAAATTGGAGTTATTATGTGCGCACTTGTCAAACCGCACTTCCTTCCCACGGAGAATTCTCCCCGCTAAGCACAATAAATAAATTATATACTTACATATTTTCCTTCTGTATATTAAGGGTCTTAACACTCGTTTAAATATTGTACCCAAGTACTTCTCGTTTCTCTGCCTTTGCTTCTACTTCCAGATCGAAGACAACACACAAGGCCTCTGGCATGGAAACAGCGGAAACAGTCAATTGTCTTCAATATCGACTCTGCCACCGATACCATGCCTTCACAGGCTAACCTAATATTCACGCACGCCGCCAGTTTACTGTCAAAAATTTCTCATGCACATACAACTTGTATGGGACCAACCAAAATTTAACGGCGTGCGTATGAAGCTAACTCAACTTCCAATTTTTGTTCTGCGTGACATTTTGATTTGACGTTTCGCTCAATGAAATCAAATGCAAACGCACGCAAGCCAATTTCGGGTGACACAAAAAAACAAATTCGAAGGCGTGCGTACCAAAACGCAAGCCGCGAATATTAGGTTAGCCTGTCAGGGCGTGTCCAGCATTCAATTTCATGAAGCCACCGCAGCGATTGGCAGTATCGCGAGCGCAAGTATAATACGTCAACTGCCTTGCACTCACCCACACGACCGGTGAATGCGACTCGCCGGGCAGCTGCAAGCTCTGAATTTTGGCGCATCACACTTTGCTGCATGTGGCAGCCAACCACAATGCGTGCACGAGCCAATGGAAAACGAAGTCCAAGCAGCAGGCTTCTGAAATACAGGCCTAATCGAAGGCTCGTAGGCAAGTCAAGGCGCCCGTCAATAATGCACGCAAGGGGCAGAAGAAGGCGAAGAACCTGAAAGAGCTGCACGAGACGCTTATAAACGCATTCCCACAGGGCGGGGACGAAGAATTATAACTCTTACTAAGTAGAATTCTCATTTCTGTATTGCAAAAAAAGGACGGAGGAAATATTTTTGACCAGAACTTCTTTCTGCATAGGCAGCCTTCGGCTGCACTTAGGGACTATAACCCTTACTAAGTGAAAAGAGCGGCGGAAATATTTTTGCGCAGAACTTCTTTCTGCGTAAGCGGCCTTTGGCCGAGCTTAGGATTTATAATCCTTACTAAGTAGAATTCTTCTTTCTTTATTGCAGGAAAAGAGCGGCGGAAATATTTTTGCGCAGAACTTCTTTCTGCGTAAGCGGCCTGCGGCCGAGCTTAGGATTTATATCCCTTACTAGGTAGAATTCTCCTTTCTTTGTTGCCGGAAAAGAGGGGCGGAAGTATTTTTGCGCAAACCTATGTTTTGCAGAGGCGGCCTTCGGCCGCGCTTAAGAATTATAACCCTTACTAAGTAGAATTCTCCTTTCTGTGTTACCGGAAAAGAGGGGCGGAAGTATTTTTGCTGAGAAAAAATGTTAATATAAAATTTCTTTTTTGCATTTTTTGAGCGTGTTTTGTTTTTTGCTTTTTTTGGTTTTCTTGAGAGCCGTAAAATATGCTTTAGGCTCAAAAGTGATCATCCCAATTGGAGTTATGACACCTTATAAGAAGGAACATAACCCCAAGTAAAAAGATTGGCTTTCTGTCACTGTATAAGGAGTGACATAATTCCAAATTTTAAAATCGGAGTTATGCTACTTGAGGTTATGTCATGGTACCAACCTTTTGTATTCCAACTGTTTGATGTCTAGATTGGGTGAGAAAAACTCTACCTATTCAAGTAAACTAAAGTAAAGTAAGTAAATGCTTACCACTCATATTATTTGGTGTTGTTATCTCCAATGTTATCATTCGCTCACATTTTACTTCAATTTTTACTTCATCTAATTCATTTGTGCATTTATCTTTCGCTCCAGTTGATTGCTGATCGTCTATTGAGGAAAATAAAGGATATAAGGACGTTTTTAGCTGATGTTTTTCTTACGTACCCAAACCACGATTTTCTATTTTTGTCCCCATTAGCATCTGTTCCCTTTGCTGGTTTTTTGGAATTTCACTAATTTTCTGAATTATAGCTGCATCAGTTTCTTCAGAACTATATAATTTATTTTCTTGTAGACTATTGTTTTTATCGATTGCGTTTCGATTATGAATAGAACGACGGAATAAACGTTGAATAATTCGAACTGCGTCAATAAGTTTTTTTTCTGAATCCATCCCCGAATTCGTATTATTTTTAAAAGAAATCTCATTTAGCTTAGCTTGTTCTTGTTGCAAATTCTGCTGCAAATTCAATAAAGTTGAATCGTTTTCGTCTTGAGATGTACAATATCGTTCCACCTTCTGTTTTTCGGCCGCGTCTTCAAATAGCATTTCGGACAAAGCTCGTCCGCAAGAGCATTTTATATTTGAAGTTACGGAAATTAGTTTAGTGTTCTTAAGGTAATTTTCATAGGAAGTATAATTTACTTCGCAGCGGTTACCCTGTTCTGTTAACTTTCGAAAGTACAGAACTGCAAATTTGCAAATATTGTCTGCATCGGCACGCAAAATTGCTTTGATGAATTCTTTTACCAGCTTTGTTAATTCTTCAGGAATGATTGCGGAAATAATTGAAATCGGCGTTTGTTTTTGAACATGATCGGCTCCGTATCTAGATATTTTTGCTTCATTGTTTGATATCGGTTCAAACCGTTTAAAATCTCTTTTTCCTTCGATCATTGCCTCAAAGTAATCTGCTGAAAATTGATAAATATTCGGAGGCTTTTCCCTAAGCATTTCCTTGGTCAGATCCCTCATAAGATCCCGAAGACCTTCTGGCACATGAGGATGATTAATACTTAACATATTCTTCCAAGCTTTAGTGTGGGGTTTCAGTTTTTTCCGTAGAATTATCAAATCAATACTGCACAGAAATTGTTTCGTCAGTGCCAAAACAAAACCCTCTACTTTAATGTCGCCAATGACAACTGTTGGCAAAACAAATGGCACAACACCAGTAACAGAAAAATCATACTAATACAGGATATTGTGTACACAGGTACAATCCAGAATGACTCTTGTTGTAAATATGATTGTAAATAAATATGTACATACCAGGGATGAAAAAGTAGGTACAATTTTACCTTTTTCTGACGTTTGATGACTAAAAGGTACATTAGGTACAGTCACTAGATTTTAGGTACAACCATCTTTTGATCAGATGCATTATTCGTTTTTTTCCTTTACCGTGCTAATACTTGTGGGCACGGCAGAAGTTTGGATTTCATTTCGAAGAATAAACAATTCTAGTGAAACGTGGTCAAAAGGAAGATATTAAAAAAACATATTATGTATTATTTTAAACATTTTACATTGCATTTAG
>NW_023464046.1:1482-12016 GCF_013731165.1 Rhagoletis pomonella | reverse complement strand
AAAAAATTAGAGAGTTACCACCTGTTTGAAAATTGGAGTTTAAGTAAATTGATAAGAAAAAATTAATATTGCAATATGGGCGTCAAAAGAAAGAGGCTGAAAAAGGCTTACAGCCAAAAATATTTTTTATAGTTGCCACCTGTTTAAAAATTTACATTTAGTTTAATTTATGAGATAAATTGAATATTGCAATATGGGTATCAAACTGAAGGGGTTTGGGAAATTTTATTGCCGAAAATATTTTTATTTTTATTTGCCACCTGTTTGAAAAATTTTACTGTATTAAATTGATAAAATAAATCAAATCTATATCTACATCTATACATATAATAAAATTGTAACAGGTCGATGTCTGTACCTTATAGATATTAAAGAAAAATTAATATGGTGGGTTTTTATTAAAGCTACAGAAGCCAAATAAACAATTTTTAGAACTTTTGAATCTCTGTCTGTCTGTATATTTGTACGCGCATCAGTCGAAAACATGGAATTGAATGCAGTTTTCACCGATGTATCGCTAGAGATCTAGCTTCCAATATAGAAGAAAAAATTAGAGAGTTGCCACCTGTGTTTAAAATTTCAGTTTAAGTCAATTGATATGGTAAAGTGAATACTGCAATATGGCTGTCAAAAGAAAGAAATTTACAAAGGCTTTCAGCTGAAAATATTTTTGTGGAAGGTTGCCACCTATTTGAAAACTTTAATTTAACTTAATTGATAGCATAAATTAAATATTGCAATGTTGACATCAAGCTAAAGAGGCTAAGAAATTTTAATGCTGAAAATATTTTTAGAGGATTTGCCAACTGATTGAGAAATTTTATTCATTAAAATTTTTAAAATAAATGAAATAATGCAGTACGAATATTAAACTAAAGAGGATTAGGAAGCTTACTTTAGAAAATATTCTTGAAGCAGGTTGCCAAAGTTTAATTCTTAAATTTATAATATAACCTAAATGTTGCCATATGGGTATCAAACGAGAGTATAATAATAAAATTGAAACAGGCCGATATCTGTACATAATAAATGTTAAAGAAAAATTAATAGGGGGTTTATTAGATCAACAGAAGCCAAATCTAGAATTTTTTATAATTTTGGTCTGTTTGTCTGCATGTTTGTAAGCGCATCAGGCAAAAGCTATTGTATGAAACTAAATGCAGTTTTCACTGATGTACATATTGCTAGAGCTCTAATTGGAAATATAGAATCCATTTTTTTTTGTTTTAGTTTACCGTCGATCATTATTCCTAGGTATTTGAACGTAATAACTTTTTCCAGTGCGTCGTTGTTTATATTTAGAGTTAGCAACGGACCGTTCTCAAAATTTCGCCTTGATATAACCACAAACTTAATTTAATTGACATTCAATTAAGTGTGTTCAAGCATAACCCATCGCACTTTTTTTGGAACTTCTGTGTGGAAGGTTTTTTCGCTAAAAAATTAAAACTTTTCGTTGTTGCTGCCCAAAAATTAAGAAATCTGAGACGTCACGCCTTACAATTTACAATGTGTTTCACTAAACTACTAAACGGCCGCACCGACTTGGTTCATATTTGGCAACACCTTCAAAATAAATATTCTGACCAAAAAATTTACTCGGTATGTAGCTCGGGATATTCCTAAAATTCGTATACAGACTAAAACGTAAAAAACCAATATATCTCTAAAACCAATTACGCTGGGGAACTGAAACTTAGCACTGATGCATGTATTGCAAATGCATTGGGCAATGGGGTGTGGCTCCTTCCTTCCATACAAACTGAACTTCTCATATAGCTTATCTCTGGAACTGTTTACGCCAACGTCCTGAAATTCGACACAGCTACATATGTTACCAATACCGTACTTATGGCGAAAAGTGGTAATTATTGGATAGGCTGGATCGATATACATTTACGTAAACGCGCAAGTATCAATCGATTGAGAACCATTTTCTACTAGATTTCTAAATCCCATTGAACTATTGTAACTTTGTCTTCAATTTTTAGTAAGGTAAAATTTATGTGAAAATTTTGAAGAATTTTGTTAAATTTTTCACAAATAATGGAGCTTTGCTTTTACGAGTTTCGCTATAGACTGTCCTACATACCTATTTGCATAAAATAATAGCCGTTATCGTTGTTAGGAATAAACTCAAAAACCACTGAATAGAGTTCGTCAGATTGTCAGATAGTCCAATTATATGCTACTAGAAACCTCGCTAGGTGGTGCTGGAGTAGAGTTATTTATAAAAATCGTATTTATTAACCGATTTCGGTCAAATTTTAAATGTGAGCTATGTACCTGTATGATGGAAAATTCTTTTGATAAAAATTTACCCGATTAGTACCGCTGGAGTTAAGGTTGAAATTCATAACACGTATTCATTTAATGGTAAGCAATGGTTTTGCAGAAAATGAACCCACTGGATGGCGCTGCAGCCGAAATATATAGAAACCCCGTGTGGTTGGTCTGCTTTGCCCCAAGGTTTTGGCCCTATGTTTTAGTTTTCAGTTGTCTAAATGAGGGATGGGGTTAAGTTTTTCTGACGTCCTCATGCACGATCATGCGGTCCTGCATCTACCCAGAAATCAGTTCATAAATTTTACCACGAATTGTAAAAGTGGCGAATTAACAAGGAAAGATCACCGTAGGTATATCAATTGCTTCATTTAAAAGATACTTAAGAGATCACACAACTCATTTAGCAATGTACCGGAAAACTTTTTATCCTGTGGGACAGCGAGGATACTTGGCCCTCCTATAACAGAAAACGCACTTCTGTGCTCTAGAGTTTCCCTATAAGAACTTTTACTGGCATACGCATCGCACCAATGTTGTAGTTGCAAGATCATACAAAAGGATTACGATGCTTGGCAGAGATCTCACAGGTGGAAATAAGACCATAGGTAAAGCTCATGACACCGAAAGGGATTGGTATTCCATATGGTATAACAGAGTTACTATTATTGGCCTATATGTGAGGAGGATACTACGCATTAGTGGTTCCAACTTAAATCAAAAATTTTGACTTTACAGACTTATTTTGTTTTTAAATGCTGTTTTGCATTGGCCAACGCAAAAGCTCTTATTAGGCGCCGCGAAGTAAGCGGGCATTGGCTAGTCTTATATATTAATACGCAAACATGATTTTTTGTGGTACACTTTTGAGGTACTTAATCCCCATTGATTTAAATGAAACTCATATCAAAAGAAAGAGGATGTGGTGTAGATGTGCCGAATTTAGTTTTTTAACTCTCTAAGAGCCACTTTGAGCAAAATATTGAAAACAAATATTTACAGTCCTGATTTTAACAAGTTCAGCCCGAATATCAGTTAGAGAATCAACATGACATCTTATATATTAATACGCAAACATGATTTTTGTCGTACCCTTTTGAGTTAATTAATCCCCATTGATTTTCATGAAGCTTATATCAAAAGAAAGAGGAGGTGGTGTAGATGTGCCGAATTTAGTTTTTAACCCTCTAAGAGCCACTTTGAGCAAAATATTAAAAAAAAAACTATTTACAGTCCTGATTGGAACAAGTTCAAATATCAGTTAGAGAAGCAACATGACATCTAATATATTAATACGCAAACATGATTTTTGTCGTACACTTTTGAGGTACTTAATCGCCATTGATTTTAATGAAACTCTCATCAAAAGAAAGAGGAGGTGGAGTGGATGTGCCGAATTTAGTTTTTTAGCCCTCTAAGAGCCACTTTGAGCAAAATATTCAAAAACACCTGTTTACAGTCCTGATTGGAACAAGTTCAGTCTGAATAGTAGTTAGAGAAACAACATGACATCTTATAAATTAATGCGCAAACATGATTTTTGTGGTACACTTTTGAGGTAATTAGTCCCCATTGATTTAAATGAAACTCATATCAAGTGAAAGATCTGTTGGTTTAGATGTGCCGAATTTTGGGTTTTAACCCTCTAAGTGCTGCTTTGAGCAAAATATTTAAAAAAAGGTAAGTGCGCCTGGTCCACACTGGAGAAGAGAAACTTACGTAACTTATCTATTTTGTCTCATAACCAATGTATACATACACACATCTGCTTTTGCTTAAGGTTATATTTTTTTCTCTTTTTTCTATCTAGATCCCTACCCCTACCCCTGTTCGTTTTAATAACACTCATGTTATTCTGTTTTTCCATTATCTTCATTTTTATCTTTATACTCTATCGATAACAAAATTTATAGTAACATCCAACAAAATATCGATAACAGAAGTGATAAAAGTATCTATAAAAAATCGACGACAAATTCGATAAAAAGTTCGATAGCAAAATGGATAATAATATTGGAAGCAAAATCGATTGGAAAATCTATAAAAATATCGACAACAAAACCGATAAAAATATCGGTAAAAATATCGATAACAAAGTCGACAAATAACCGATAACAAAAATCAGCTAGAATATCGATAAAAATATCATCGATAACAAAATCGATAAACATCGATAACAAAATCGATAAGTATCGATATCAAAATCGGTAAATATTAAAAACAAAATCGGTATATATCGATAACAAAATCGATAAATATCGATTACAAAATCGATAAATATCGATCACAAAATCGATAAATATTGATAGCAAAATCAATACATATCGACAAAAAAACAAAATCGGTAAACATCGATTAAAAAAATCGATAAATATCGATAACAAAATCGATAAAAATATCGGTAACATAATCGAAAGATATCGATAACAAAATCGATAAATAGCGATAACAAAATCGGTAAATAGTGATAACAAAATCGATAAATGTCGATAACAATATCGATAAAAAATATCACTAACAATATAGTTAAAAATATCGATTACAAAATCGATAAAAATATCGATTATTATATCGATAAGTTCCGAAAATAACGATAGCAAAATTGATAACAATATCGATAAAAATTTCGATAACAAAATCGATAAAAATATCGATAACAAAACCGATAAGAATATCGATAATTTTATCGATAGGTCTCGAGAATCTCGAAAATTTCTAAAATCACAAAATAGTTCCCAGATTAAGTGTCTGTGTCTCTCTCTATATCCTTTCCTCTTTAATTGCCTTTATTTTAATCTTTCTTTCCCTATCTTCGTCTTTACTTTTATCGGTATCCTCATCCTCATCTTTGTTGTTGCTTTTATGTTTATCATTTTCTTCATCTACATAGTCCCCTTCACCTTTTCCCTTATATATACATAAGTAAAATGTTTAAATTTACTTTGGTCTTCAGTTTTGTTTTTATTTTTACGCATATTTGTTTTGTTTTATATATTTAGATGAAGTAAATCTCCTACTTAACAGTAATTAATACTACCTAATTTTAACAACTCTTATTTGTATTGGATTAATTATATTAAATATTACAAATAATGCAACCCTGTGCATTATAAGACGAAATTAGAATAAAACACTTGAATTGGCACTCTGAATCTAGCCGGTCTGATTCCCTCTGGTAGCTGAAGCTCTGCCGTTTTATATATCACGGTTTGTATGCAATCTAGCAAGATCTAGATTTATCACAGGCGACGAGGACAATTGGAAAATTTTACATTGGCATTCGCGTGTGTACGTGGTCATCTTCACAAAATAAATAAAAATCATGCCAGACGAAAGTGATATAGTGAAAAAATTGCTTAGAGAACAACGGGAATTCACCAAAAAGCTGTTACTGCAACAACAAGAGTGGATGCAGTCTATACTTCGGAGCGGGACTCCACAGCAAGGGGGGTGAAGCTAATGGGCCCTCGTTTCATAATTTCAACAAAGATTTGCAAACATGGGAATCATATTTGGAACAACTTAATCAGCATTTCATTGCGTGTTAATTCAACAGAAAAGCAAAAATCTTTTTTCTTGTCGTGGATAGGAATAGAACTGTTCGAGCTGCTTAAAAACCTTTTCGGCAGTGAGAAAGTACAAGCACAGTCATTTAAAGGTCTAACAGAAAAATTAACTGAACATCTCCAGTCGAAAAGACATGTAGTAGCCGCGCGTTATGAGTTTCGAAAAAGAGAAATGAAACCGCGTCAAACGTATAGAGAGTGGATAGCTGATCTGCGTGGCTTAGCAAGGGAGTGTAACTTTATATGTCCAGCCGAAAATTGTTCACACAATTACGTAGATGATATGATTCGCGATCAAAGTATAACAAATTCACCACACGATGCTGTACGTTCCGCGGTGCTGCAAAAGTTACAGCCGACTCTTTCAGATGTTTTACTGATAGCAGAGTCGTTCGAAGCTACGCAGAAAACAGTGGCGACAATAAATGAAGAAGTGAACGAAAAACAAGTAACAATAAACGATAAAAGCGTGAAAGAAACACCAGTTAATTTTCTTCGCACAAACAAGCAAAAGTTAAACAAAAACAAGTAAGAGCAGCGCTGTCTTCGGCTATGCCGAAGGCTTCATACCTTTCATGAACATCTGCAAATTTTACTTTGACAGATTACTGCTTTTGAATACATCTGCATACATCGATATTGGAGTTACATACTTATATAAAAAATCGCATCTAAACAATCAGAGGTATGGAAGATATACTTTATATGACATCAATCTAAGTGATTTTCACCGCTATGTGATCGGTATGTAAACCGGTAACACAATTTATTGGGTTTAGTTTCGTACATAAAGGAGATATATGGCAAAAACTGGTATCTTAACAATCAGTGCTATAGGAGATAAAGCTTATACAGCATAGATTTTGACGATTTTCTCACCAGACTTTGTATTATTATTTATAAAATATCTTACGAAATTTATCGGTTTTAGCTGTTCAAATAAAGGAGTTTTACAGTAAAATCCCATATCTGAACAATCAGATGTGTGGAAGATATATGTTGTAGTCATCCGATCCTTGTTATATTCACTGTAAGTATTCTGTTAATAATGAGTGAAAATGGTGCGAAAATTCACAAGTTTTCAAACTTTTTATCAGTTCAAGTTCAAGCTCTTTCACAGTGTGATTGTAAAGTTCCAAAGAATAAGTAACATATACACGTGCGCGAAGCTGCTGCGCTTGTCGCGAGAACAGCCCAGCCAGCAAAAAATCCGAAAATGGGAAGAAAAGTGGATGAAACGCGGATTAGCTCTACGAAATTACTGAAAATGGTTGTGTAAAGGGTACGTTTTCAGCAATTTTTCTGAAAATTTTCTGATTAAATTTTTCGTTGACAAAACGTACTGGGGAACTATGCTTAAGAAGGAAATGAGGTGCTGAAGGTAATTTCATTAAAAATCCAAATTTTTTGATTTTCTGGCCGCCATGTTGAAGTTTGATCAAACCGTTGCGTTGTGTATGGGAAGTTTAAAGAATTTTCCCGCACCACTAGTATACTCTAGCCACTAGCGGCACCCCAAGTATACGCTTGCAGCACACCAGGGTGCCGCGGCACCCACTTTGGGAAAGCCTGAGTTAGAGAATCAACATGTCATCTTATATATTATTACGCATTCGAAATCATATACAAATCTTATTCTCCCTTCTGTTCCTATCAACTATAAGATTACTTAACCGATGGAATATAACCCCAGCTAACAATATTAGTGACATAGATGAGAAGAGGTGCTGATGGAGCACAAAACACACGAGCAAATAAAAAAGTGTATAAAAAAAAGTGATGTGGTCGGATTTCGACCACTGGGCGATACAAGATCAGTCCGAATATCAGCTAGAGAAGCAACATGTCATCTTATCTTATCACAGCGTACGGCAGTGCGCGCGAGTGACGAAAGCATGCACAGTAGCATGCTCAAATGACTCGCTTATATATACACGAGATTTGGAAGTTTTTATCCAGACGTCCAAACGACATGTTTGAGATATCGTTGGAAAGGTCTTGCAGAGTGTGTCCAGAAAATGTATTCAAGCTTCATAAACGATTAACCGGATTCTTAAAAATGAGGCTAAAGTGTTTCGAAACAAAAAACGTTTTTTTGCTCTTGCCGGTTTAGGGGGGCATGTGGCCAATACCTTTCAAACGGTACCTTACATACTAAGTTCCGGCTACTAGTTGGAAAGATATAGAGGTAAATGTGTTTTGGTTCGTGTCTCCACTACGTGATGCTTTGGTATGTATGTGGCGTCTGTACGTACCATCATTTAATTATTTTCAAGCTTTCAGGAATTAAAGTCCAAGAAAAACTAAGAATGTTTTGTTCCAGGATGTCTTGATTCGTATGCCTTTGTGGGCGTGGCTGCTGCCTGAAATTCGAAAAAAGGGAATTTTTTAAACAACCACTGAGGCCGCATTACTCAGTCCATGTCATTGATGTGGTTATCAATAGAAGGGTCTTCAAACAAGCTATCTAACGCTATCTTTTGTGTTTTTAAAATATAAATATGTCATAATGTTATCGCCTGAAAATTAAAAATCGGGCTGCTGAAAATATAGATTTCGGGAATTTTATCAAAAACTGGTCAGTCGATTTTATTCTAAGTTTCCCCAAGTCTAGCCCAAAACCTTAGCTTTTATTTGGTATATAACTTATATTTGGGAGATTTCTTGTTGTGGAGATATGGCTACTCAAATTGAAAAAAAGTCCCCCAAATAGCGACCTGGTTTAAAATTAACATATTCATCTAATTTGGTTACTTTAAGATATAAATATAACATACCCAGTTCCCCGAAAAAATTCCCGCTAGTTGACAAGTTGAAGGACGCAGCTGTGCTAATCAACTCGTACATGTCTTGGAAACCACAATTTGTGTGTATTTTAGAGTTTTTTCAGTCACATGCCAAAATTGTAACATTTTTCCCCATTTTAATTGCAGGTATTTAACTATGCTACATGGGTTTATCACCCGCACTCAACGGAAGACGCGTACAATATTACCTACGATTGTACATAAATATGTATATATGAATGCATTTAGTTCACCGAATGTGCCGCTACTACTTCTTACATATGTGTATACTAGCTGTCGCCTTTCGTTCTTCCTTGGCTCTATTTTTCTTGGGTGGTGTCTTCCGAGGCAGCTATTTATCTTCACGAGGCCTTTTCGGCGTTGACTCTGTTGTTGTGAGCCTGAGGGGAACATTTCGTCTGACTTCTTTCTTTTTATTGTACTCTTCTTGGGCACGGGCGTGAAGTTTCGTTACTGAGTAGAGTAAGTCCCTGATCTGGTTGTTGATCGTTCGTTGCGGCAGGCGCATTGCTTCAGTCAATTTCCTGATTGTCTCGCCTAGTTCTGACATGATATCACCACTCGATTGTCTCGTTTTAGCCAGCGGCGTGCTATCCTGCAGTGCAGGCGGCGACTATCTCGCTCTTGCAGGATTATCCACAGCGAGTACCTTATTTGGCGATCGCACCAGCCTTGACGCACGCCTAAACGGGTCTCCAGCGGTTTTGTCCTCTCTAAGAGTCGTGTACACTCCACTCTGAGTTGGTGTTCTCCTGAACGGATCAGCTTCAAGCACCTTACTTCCACTATCACCAGGAGTTTGAGTGCCGCAACTCATGATGATGTCATCTATACTACTGCTATTTTTATTTTTCGTTATTTTCTCCATATACTTTCTGTACCAGCGCATCGTGTGTAGGGGGGGCGCGCCGAAATAGACAGGAACTGGTATACCCTCGGGGACAATGCCCCTACCCCAGTTCCCTGAGGCCTGTCCTTCGCTTTACAGGTTCCGGATAAACACGGACGAACCGGCGCTCGCCCGGGGCAGCGCTGGCTACTACTCCTGCGCCCAATGTACACTTGCTGACTAAGGCCCGAATGGGCTGGTTCCTGATACCGACCGCAGCTAACACCTCGGCAGAGCAAGCTCACATCACCCTCTACATCCCAACAGAAGAGAATACTGTTGAGATTTCGAGGGACTCCCAGTGCGCCGCGGAGTGTACCGTGTACAGGAAGCCGTCCAATAAGGAAACCGTCGCGCCTGCGTTTTTTGTAACTCATCATACCGCTGTATGATGAGGGCGACACATATTTCAAAGAGGCGGTGTCGACTCGCCCTATCACAGGAATTTTATCAGACTTACGGGCTTTTATACCGCGTCCTCTATTCGTGCTGCTCATCGTCGGGGGTTGCTTATTCGTTTACCCTTATTTCGCAACTAACCTGCTACTACAGGCCGTCCGGCTATCCGCGACCTGCCGACCCCCCCCGGTAGCTTAGAGCCCAGCTATGGTGACCGTTCCCATTGGGAATCAAATCTTTTTTTTATTTATTCGGAACGTTGTGGAATTCCGTTTACTGCTAGAAACACAAAATAAAAAAACAAAACTTTTGCAACGATTCGTATGAATAAAAAAGATTTTCCCTACGTTTCCAAGGTAGTTAAAAAATTCGTATAATTTTCGTCACGAAATTGATATAATAAATTTTGAGTTTCTTGTTCAGCTTTCGTCACTCGAAAATTTTACCTCAAAGAGGTTTTTTATTTGATATATTAATACGCAAACATGATTTTTGTGGTACACTTTTGAGGTGCTTAATCCCCATTGATTTTCATGAAACTCATATCAAAAGAAAGAGGAGGTGGTGTAGATGTGCCGAATTTAGTTTTT
>NW_023464046.1:0-1472 GCF_013731165.1 Rhagoletis pomonella | reverse complement strand
ATCAAAAGAAAGAGGAGGTGGTGTAGATGTGCCGAATTTAGTTTTTAGCCCTCTAAGAGCCACTGATAGCAAAATATTCAAAAACACCTATTTACAGTCCTGATAGGAAAAAGTTCAGCCGGAATAGAGAAGCAACATGGCATCTATACATATAATAAAATTGTAACAGGTCGATGTCTGTACATTATAGATATTAAAGAAAAAATTAATGTGGGGGGTCTTTATTAGAGCACCAGAAGCCAAATCAATCATTTTTAGAATTCTTGTCTCTCTGTCTGTCTGTCTGTATGTTTGTTCGCGCATCACTCGAAAACGAATGCATGGATGTGAATGCAGTTTTCACCGATGTATTGCTAGTGGTCTAACTTAAAATATAGGAAGAAAAAAATTAGAGAGTTACCACCTGTTTGAAAATTGGAGTTTAAGTAAATTGATAAGAAAAAATTAATATTGCAATATGGGCGTCAAAAGAAAGAGGCTGAAAAAGGCTTACAGCCAAAAATATTTTTTATAGTTGCCACCTGTTTAAAAATTTACATTTAGTTTAATTTATGAGATAAATTGAATATTGCAATATGGGTATCAAACTGAAGGGGTTTGGGAAATTTTATTGCCGAAAATATTTTTATTTTTATTTGCCACCTGTTTGAAAAATTTTACTGTATTAAATTGATAAAATAAATCAAATCTATATCTACATCTATACATATAATAAAATTGTAACAGGTCGATGTCTGTACCTTATAGATATTAAAGAAAAATTAATATGGTGGGTTTTTATTAAAGCTACAGAAGCCAAATAAACAATTTTTAGAACTTTTGAATCTCTGTCTGTCTGTATATTTGTACGCGCATCAGTCGAAAACATGGAATTGAATGCAGTTTTCACCGATGTATCGCTAGAGATCTAGCTTCCAATATAGAAGAAAAAATTAGAGAGTTGCCACCTGTGTTTAAAATTTCAGTTTAAGTCAATTGATATGGTAAAGTGAATACTGCAATATGGCTGTCAAAAGAAAGAAATTTACAAAGGCTTTCAGCTGAAAATATTTTTGTGGAAGGTTGCCACCTATTTGAAAACTTTAATTTAACTTAATTGATAGCATAAATTAAATATTGCAATGTTGACATCAAGCTAAAGAGGCTAAGAAATTTTAATGCTGAAAATATTTTTAGAGGATTTGCCAACTGATTGAGAAATTTTATTCATTAAAATTTTTAAAATAAATGAAATAATGCAGTACGAATATTAAACTAAAGAGGATTAGGAAGCTTACTTTAGAAAATATTCTTGAAGCAGGTTGCCAAAGTTTAATTCTTAAATTTATAATATAACCTAAATGTTGCCATATGGGTATCAAACGAGAGTATAATAATAAAATTGAAACAGGCCGATATCTGTACATAATAAATGTTAAAGAAAAATTAATAGGGGGTTTATTAGATCAACAGAAGCCAAATCTAGAATTTTT
>NW_023464045.1:0-12021 GCF_013731165.1 Rhagoletis pomonella | reverse complement strand
TGATGCATGCACCTTACCAACTCCTCGCCGCCGTACTTGAATAGTTCAGCTGGCAGGCTGTCAGCTCCAGCAGCTTTGTTGTTTTTCAGCACCGTCATCATCGACTGCGGGATCGGGTTCTTCCTCTCCACTACTCTCCGTGCCGCTACCATTTAGTAGGGCGGACAAGTGCTTCCTCTATAACATACAGGAGTACGCCCTGCTCTTGAAAGCTTCTGTAAGTCGCCTAACTCTCTGGTAAAATTTTCGGGCATTCATCCTGTCGGCCAGCATTTCCAGCTCTTCGTACTCACGTATTTCGGCCTCTATCTTCTTATTGCGGCAAATATGTCTCGCTTCCCTCTTCAGATCCCTTTACCGGTCCCACATAGCGCACGTTGCACCCGATCGCAGCGTGGCCCTGTAGGCGGCATCTTTTTTCTCTGCAGCTTCCTGACACTCCCCATCGTACCAGTTGTTCTTTCGGGTAGTCCGACTACTTCTTCGGCGGCTGTACTTGATGAGCGGGAAATGTGGTTCCACTGCTCGCATATTTCGGTTTGTTGAAGAGTTCTCTCTGAGAACAGGTGTGAGATTCGAGTAGCGAAAGCGCTGGCTGTCTGTTATGATTGCAGGTGTTTGACGTTAAGCTTTCCTTTCATATTTGGGTGCACATTTTTGCTGCACAGAGGCGGGTGCGTATCTTGGCTGCAACAAGATAGTGGTCCGAGTCGATGTTTGGGCCTCGGATTGTGCGTACGTCTAAAACAATGGAAGCGTGCCTTCCGTCTATCACAATATGATCGATTTGGTTTCTCGTTTTCTTATCCGGAGACGCCCACGTAGCTTGATGGTTCTTATTATGCTTGAACCTAGGACTGCATACTACCATGTTTCGGGCCCCGGCGAAGTCGATCAGCCTCAATCCGTTGTCGGACGTTTCATCGTGGAGGCTGAATTTTCCGACGGTGGTTCCAACGACCCCTTCTATGCCCACCCTGGCATTGAAGCACGATTTTTATATCATGACGGGGGAAGCGCTCGTACGTGCGCTACAAGCGCTCATATAAGATATCCTTGGTTGCCTCATCCTTCTCTTCCGTCGAAGCCTGGGCGCAGATGAGCGAAGATGTTGGAGAATCTCGCTTTGATGCGGATTGTGGCTAGACGCTCGCCCATCTGGGGGAACGACAGTACTCGGCGACGAAATCTCTCTCCCACCACAAATCAAACTCCGAATTTGCGCTCCTTTACATGGCAGCTGTAGTAGACATCGCAAGGCCCCAGACATTGCTTACCTTGCCCCGTCCAACGCATTTCTTGGATGGCGGTGATATCAGCTTTGTCCTTACGAGGACATCAACCAGCCGGGCAGAGGCAACTTTCCCATTAAGGGTCCGGACATTCCAGGTGCATGCCCTCAAATCTAGTCCTTTAAACCTATGGGGGGGGGGGGATTTCCCCCGAGGCTTTGCCGTGCTTCTTCACTGGAAGTGGTTTTTACGTTAGGGGCCCAAACCCGGGATTGAGTATAGCCATGCAGCTGTAACTGCATACCGCAGTCATCGCGGATGTGATATTGAGGATTTAAGGCCCAAGTTTCCTGGTAAAAAATTCGATAAATTGGCCACAAAACAAGTAATTTGTGCTCGAGGAATCGAAGACACAATTAGAGCTAAAAAAGGCGAAAACCACACTAAATCTTGTAGTACAAGATAATATAATTTTAAAAATAATTGATTCTTTGTCTTCCTTTAATAAAATTGTAAGAATTGTACGAATTACAAAATAAGACGCTGACCGCCTTACAAATCTTACGTTGCCATTTTTATTTGTTTCAATTCAAAGTCCGTGTACGAAGAGTCTGTCTCTGACTTATCAACTAGTGCTTTTCTATCTATTCTCAAAAGGTTCGTCGAACGTCGCGGAGTTCCTCAGAAACTATAGTGCGACAACGCAACGAATTTCGAGGGCACCAACGCACGACTTCGAGATCTCGCCAAGCAACTCCAGGACGCTGAAAGGCAGAGCGAAACTGGCGCGTTCGCAGCTGAGTGAGTCATGGAATTCGCGTTCATACGCCCACGCACACCTAACTTCCGCGGGCTATGGGTGGCAGCCATCAAGAGCGCCAAAAATCTTCTTATGCGCGTTATCGGCGACACTACCCTTACCTTCGAGGAGTTGGCCACCGTCTTGGTCGACGTGGAGGCAATACTGAATTCCCGCCCACTCGTAGGAGCAATAGACGATCCCAACGACGCCGAGGCAAAAAACACAGTCGACGTCTTAATAGGGGACTCGCTTATGGCCGTGCCCGAGGCCCACGTATCCACCGAGAAGCTATGCTATTTAGATGGTTGGCAGCGGCTTTCGTCCCTGAAGGCTCGGTTGTGGTCCGCCTTCCAGCTGGACCATATTCTCTATCTGCAGGCGAGAACCAAATGGGACAGGCCGCAACCCAACCTCGAAGTTGGCACCGTCGTGCTGGTGCACAAAGACAATTTGCCGCCCCAAAAATGGCTGTGGGGAAGAGTAGTAAAAACCGCAGATGGTAAAGTGCGCGTTGCAGACGTTAAAACATCTTCCGGGGTCTGTCGTCGCGCCATACAAAAATTAGTAAATTATCAACCTTCATAACTTCATTTATTTTAATTTTTATATGTGCATATACATCATATTTCTGGATATACATATAGAGCTGTTAAAGATATTGTACTAATGATCTTGGATTTGCATTTATATTTGCGGTTACAAATCTTATGCTTGCCACTAAAGCAAGATTTCGCAGTTTATTGTTGATGTTGTTACAGATGAATTGAATCATACACTCTAAATTCCTCAACTTTAAGACAGTATTTTTTTAAATAGTGCAGCCGTGCGTGACCGCTGAATATACACTCACACTAGTATATACACATACATATATGATAGTTCATAAGAACTATCTTAGGCTATATACTTTTCTGAAATGAATATTGTAAAAAGATAATCGGACCGGTCAACACCGCTTTTAATTTGCTCGCTCATGTTCTTTTAAAACTTCGCCGTCGGTAGTGATTTTCCTAAAAAGTTTGTAGGTGCGCGTTTTAGTATTTTGCTTTTGGTTGGTAGGAGCATACGACGGCCCTAGAGTTCAATATTTTAATTTCATAAAATTAAGTTTCGGAAGCGCAAACTAGCGCTTCGTCAGAGTATCCAGAGGAGTTGCCCAAGGTTCCGTCCTTGGTCCACTTTTGTGGATCATAGCCCACAATGACGTATTGCGTCTACCCATTCCAAAAGGAGTTAAAACAATTGGCTATTCCGATGACATCGCTTTGGTTGTTAAGGCTAAAGACCTAAATAAGGTGCATATGGCCACAAAAAATGCTTCCAAAATAGTCGGAAGTCATGATATTGACAACGCCTCTGAATCACTTGTTCAAGTGATCAAAGCACTGGTTTCATACTCACGAAACTAACGACCAATCTTCCGGCCATTTTAGAAAACTTTCCATGCTGCCTGCGTCGACATAAAATGCTGTCACAAAGCGACACATTCTATCCTCTGACGCAAAACTTTTTGACCCAGCAGGATAGCTGTCGCCAGTGATGATTCAAGCAAAGATTCTGCTTCAAGAACTATGGTTAGATGGCGTTGATTGGAACGAATGCACCAAACTTATATCCTTAGTAAAGTGGCAACAGTTCGCAGAAAATCTGCCAGCCATCTGCCACATCGAAATCCGTCGATGGGTCAATTTCACTCCACGGGTTTTGCGATGCCTCGGAAAAAGCATACTGTGCAGCGATCTACATCCGTGTAGAGGCTGGCAACCAAAGACCGCACCACTGAAGACGGTAAGCTTGCCACGCCTAGAGCTTTGTGGTGCAGTCTCACTCGCGAAACTGGTCGCAACTGTTCGAAAACAGCTCAAATTAGAATCGTGTAAGGGTGGGTAACTCTGTAAATTTTCGTGTGCTGACTCAGTAACTCCAACTCACTTTAATGAGTCAGCACAGTGAGCTGGCACAAGTGTGCTATCGCACAATTGGTATGTACATCGAAATTATTGATGATGTTAGTAATCGAAATCGATTTAGAAAAGGTTATCCTTAGCTTCTGTTCGTAGCTGGCCGGAAAAATTTTACAAAGCTGACTTCAACTGGTGAGTTCATTTGCAAAATAATTCCCTACTTAGTTTTGCTTGAGAGTTGTCACTTAAGAATCTGTTAAATGGGCTATGCATGTAAGCGGTTACCCAACGCATAGCACTTCACATGTAGAATTCTGTTTGGTTTTGATTTTTACGTAAAAATGGTATAGCAGTGCAAGTATACATAACTTGGCTATTCGCCTTGCTTCTTTTTAAATTTGGTAGTCGTATATTCAATTGATGGTTGGTCTAGTGATGCCATCTATTATGGTACTCTTTGGAAGATCGTATTGTGTGAATGTGTGAGCTCATCAATTGAGTTAGCACATCGACACAGCAATGCAAGCCGCACCGAGCTATGCAAGTGTCAGCACATCAACTGAGTTACCATATCGACTCTGTAGCACACTGAGCTATACATTGTCAGCACATAAACTGAGTTACTGAGTTACAAATTTTTTCAGAGGTGAGCCTGAGCGTGCGGCACAGTTCTAAGAGTCAGCACAGTAACTCAGCACAGTGCTGAGTTACCCACCTCTAGAATCGTGCCCCACATTCTTATGGTCAGATTCTGAGATTGTGCTAGCTTAGCTTGAAAAGCCACCATGTACATGGAAGAAATATGTATCCAATCGTACCTCCTAAATCCGGGAATATCTTCCAACTGGTACATGACGTCATGTTTCCAGCCAAGACAATCCAGCCGACCTCGGCACCCGTGGTTGCAAAGCGCAGGACTTGGCAAATTCCCCACTCTGATTGCACGGATCAAAATGGCTCTCTTGCCACATGGAGGCACGGCCACGGTCAAAGGCATGCAGTGCATCTGCACCAGAAAATCGAAATCGACCACTCCGTGTGACTGTGTATATGTTCCGCTTCGTGAGCAATGTCCACAACAAGTCAAAGGGGTTGGCTACAATCACTAATCCACATCTGACGCATGACGAGTTCCAACACGCCAAAATGCGTCTTAACAAAAAAGTCCTCTTCTTGTTCTCAATCCTTCCTTGGACAAAGACGGACTTCTACGGGTTAAAAGCCGATTTGCACATTCCACGCTATAATGAAAGGCACCCAATAATCCTTCCTACGGAATCGAGGTTCTTCCAGCTGCATTTGGAGATTTTACCAGGGACCGTAAATAACAGTTACTTCTTTCAACAGTTAAACTTGGCCAGATATTTTTAAGTAGAAAATAAAAGTCTTTTCCTAATAATAAAGAAACCAGTTATCCAAATTAAACGAGTTTGGTGTCAACTGAAAGAGGACGTAAATTGCTTTAAAACTGAAATATTTAAACGAGGAAAGCCTGCGGAAAGCCAGCTGTTGAAAAATATTTCCATTACCATAATTACCATAAAACAAACTTTGGGTCAAGTATCACAGCGTACGGCAGAGCGCGCGAGTGACGAAAGCAGCCACAGTAGCATGCTGAAATGACTCGCTTATATATACAGTATATTTTGCTTTGCTGCCTTTATGCTTAAGTGCACATTTAAGATACCTACCCCAAAATGCGCATCTCAGACATTATTTTTAACATTTATAAGGAAACTGCTCCGATAGATGCATTCAACATACCTGCACATTGGCGATAGCTGCCTTAAAAATTGTGCAACTAGTATCATTTATCAAAGAAAGTATTACGTTTACCTGCACTGGCCTACAATTACCTAATTTTACAAGCTTTTATTTATTTTACTCATATCGCAGAATAACGGAAATGGCTATCAATTTTTCTAGTTATGTAGATAATAAGATACCATTCGAAAAAAAATTTCGCTTGTATTATTTTCTACGTGATAAGTGCTTCTCCATTATTTGGTTTCATAGGGATTCGGATACCTTCCTCATTGAAGTAGTAAAGAAAATTAGCTTAAGTGCCTTTTTCGGTTAGGTGCACAAGTTTTTCGTGCAAAGAAGGATGTGCAACTAAGCAAAATCTACTGTACACGAGATTTGGAAGTTTTTATCCAGATGTCCAATCTACATGTTTGAGGCATCGTTGGAAAGGTCCAGGAGAGTGTGTCCAGAAAATATATTCAAGCTTCATAAACGATTAACCGGATTCATAAAAACTAGACTAAAGTGTTGCGATACAAGAAATATTTTTTTTGCTTTAGTCGGTTTAAGGGGGTATGTAGATGCACCAAACATATATAGTGTTATTCTATAGGCCAATACCTTTCAAACGATATCTAACATATTAAGTTCCGGCTACTAGTTGGAAAGATATAGAGCTAAATGTGTTTTGGTTCTTGTCTCCACTACGAGATGCTTTGCGATGTGTGTAGCGTCTGTATGTACCTTCATTTAATTTTTTTCAAACTTTCAAGAATTAAAGTACCAAAAAAACTAGGAAGGCTTTGTTCCAGGATGTTTCGATTCGTATGCTTTGTAAGCGTGGCTGGTGTCTGAAATTCGAAAAAAGGCAATTTTTTAAACTACCACTGAGGCCGCACTACTCAGTCCATGTCGTTGGAAAGGTCCTGGAGAGTGTGTCCAGAAAATGTATTCAAGCTTCATAAACGATTAACCGGATTCTTAAAAATTAGGCTAAAGTGTTGCCAAACAAGAAATGCACCAAACATATTTAATGTTATTCTATAGGCCAATACCTTTCAAACGATACCTTATGTATTAAGTTCCGGCTACTAGTTGGAAAGATATAGAGCTAAATGTGTTCCTTCATTTATTTTTTTTTTTAACTTTCAAGAATTAAAGTACCAAAAAAACTAGGAAGGTTTTGTTCCAGGATGTTTCGATTCGTATGCTTTGTAGGCGTGGCAGGTGCCTGAAATTCGAAAAAAGGCAATTTTTAAACTACCACTGAGGTGGCACTTCTCATTCCATACCATTGAAGTGGTTATCAGTAGAAGGGTCTTAAAACCAGTTATCTAACGCTGTCTTTTGCGTTTATAAAATATAAATACGTCATGATGTTATGGCCTGAAAACTAAAATTCGAGCTGCTGAAAATAGATTTTTCGGGAATTTTCTCAAAAACTGGTCAGTCGATTTTATTCTGAGTTTCCACAAGTCTAGCCCAAAACTTAGCTTTCATCTGGTATATAGCTTATATCTCGGAAAACTCTTGTTGTGGAGATATTACGATTCAAATTGTCTTTTTTAAAAAGAGTCAAATGGTTAAAAATTAACATATTCGTTCCCAAAAAAAGTGGCCATTCCCCAATTGCCACTTAAATCAACATTTCCCTGCAAATCGGGGAATTTCCCGCGAGTTGACAAGGTGAAGGATGCAGCTGTGCTAATCACTTAGTACATGTCTTGGAAACCACAATATGTGTGTATTTTAAAGTTTTTTTCCAGTCACCTGCCGAAATTGTAATATTTTTCACCATTTTAATTGTAGTTATGTACACAGTATTTGGGGTTTATCAATCGCACTTAACCTACCTAGGAAGACGCATGCAATATTACCTACAGTTGTACATAAATATGTGTGTATGAATGCATTTAGTTCACCCAATGTGTCGCTACTACTTACATGAAATGTCTAAATTGCCACTGAGCAAAACTACTTGAGGAAAAGTCATTAGTTAAATAGTACGAGTACAACACCGTACACATGATAGAAGTAAAACTTCTTAAAATAGCACAGGTGTGCGCCCCACACCCGGTAGAAATCTTAACAACAATTAAACTACGTGGCAACCAGGCGAATACAGTTGCTTATTGTATCCAAAGTTGGTACCAAGTTGATACGTTTTTATCATTTCTCATATTTTATTTTTTATTTTTTCGAATACAAACGATATGATCATTCTTTATCGCTTTACTCCGTATTCGAAAAGTTATATGTTTCAATAGGCACATCGATTTGAATACATAATTCAGATTTAGATAACATTTTTAGCAATTTATTTGAGAAAATTAAACATTTAGATTATTGTTTGTATTTTGGTCGATTTTAAATTTGCTACCTCAAAATAATTAAAATCAAATAAAACATCTCCTTGAGGTAAAAATGTCGAGTGACGAAAGCGGAACTAGAAACCCAAATTTTTTTATATCAATTTCGTGACGAGAATTATACGCATTTTTTAACTGGCTTGGAAACGTACGGAAAATCTTTTTTTATTTATTCGGAACGTTGCCAAATTCCGTCTACTGCTAGAAACACAAACTAAAAAAAAAACAGAACTTTTGCAACGATTCGTATGAATAAGTGCATAATTGGTGCGAATTGAAGCAGTCCTCAACTCGAGGCCTTGACCTGCACTTTCCCAAGACCCAGCTGATATGACAGCACTTACTCCGGGTCACTTCATTCGAGGTGCACCGCTATTGGCCATGCCCGAGCCTAATACGGAAGACCTCCCTCTATTAAACCGGTGGCAGAAACTCAAAGCGCTTCACCACCAATTTAGTCGTCGCTGGAAAGAAGACTACCTCAAGGATCTTCAGAAGAGGTACAAGTGGATGACCCGACAACGTGATCCTCGGTCAGGCGACCTCCTCGTGATGAATGAAGAATCGCTGCCTCCCACCGAGTGGCGATTGGGATGAATCGAAAACGTTCGCCATGGTCCTGATATCCACAAACGTGTGGTGGAAGTCAGCACACAAATTGGAGTTATGATGTGCGCACTTGTCAAACCGCGCTTCTTTCCCACGGAGAATTCTCCGCGCTAAGCACAATAAATAAATTATATACTTACATATTTTCCTTCTGTATATTAAGGGTCTTAACACTCGTTTAAATATTGTACCCAAGTACTTCTCGTTTCTCTGCCTTTGCTTCTACTTCCAGATCGAAGACAACACACAAGGCCTCTGGCATGGAAACAGCGGAAACAGTCAATTGTCTTCAATATCGACTCTGCCACCGATACCATGCCTTCACAGGCTAACCTAATATTCACGCACGCCGCCAGTTTACTGTCAAAAATTTCTCATGCACATACAACTTGTATGGGACCAACCAAAATTTAACGGCGTGCGTATGAAGCTAACTCAACTTCCAATTTTTGTTCTGCGTGACATTTTGATTTGACGTTTCGCTCAATGAAATCAAATGCAAACGCACGCAAGCCAATTTCGGGTGACACAAAAAAACAAATTCGAAGGCGTGCGTACCAAAACGCAAGCCGCGAATATTAGGTTAGCCTGTCAGGGCGTGTCCAGCATTCAATTTCATGAAGCCACCGCAGCGATTGGCAGTATCGCGAGCGCAAGTATAATACGTCAACTGCCTTGCACTCACCCACACGACCGGTGAATGCGACTCGCCGGGCAGCTGCAAGCTCTGAATTTTGGCGCATCACACTTTGCTGCATGTGGCAGCCAACCACAATGCGTGCACGAGCCAATGGAAAACGAAGTCCAAGCAGCAGGCTTCTGAAATACAGGCCTAATCGAAGGCTCGTAGGCAAGTCAAGGCGCCCGTCAATAATGCACGCAAGGGGCAGAAGAAGGCGAAGAACCTGAAAGAGCTGCACGAGACGCTTATAAACGCATTCCCACAGGGCGGGGACGAAGAATTATAACTCTTACTAAGTAGAATTCTCATTTCTGTATTGCAAAAAAAGGACGGAGGAAATATTTTTGACCAGAACTTCTTTCTGCATAGGCAGCCTTCGGCTGCACTTAGGGACTATAACCCTTACTAAGTGAAAAGAGCGGCGGAAATATTTTTGCGCAGAACTTCTTTCTGCGTAAGCGGCCTTTGGCCGAGCTTAGGATTTATAATCCTTACTAAGTAGAATTCTTCTTTCTTTATTGCAGGAAAAGAGCGGCGGAAATATTTTTGCGCAGAACTTCTTTCTGCGTAAGCGGCCTGCGGCCGAGCTTAGGATTTATATCCCTTACTAGGTAGAATTCTCCTTTCTTTGTTGCCGGAAAAGAGGGGCGGAAGTATTTTTGCGCAAACCTATGTTTTGCAGAGGCGGCCTTCGGCCGCGCTTAAGAATTATAACCCTTACTAAGTAGAATTCTCCTTTCTGTGTTACCGGAAAAGAGGGGCGGAAGTATTTTTGCTGAGAAAAAATGTTAATATAAAATTTCTTTTTTGCATTTTTTGAGCGTGTTTTGTTTTTTGCTTTTTTTGGTTTTCTTGAGAGCCGTAAAATATGCTTTAGGCTCAAAAGTGATCATCCCAATTGGAGTTATGACACCTTATAAGAAGGAACATAACCCCAAGTAAAAAGATTGGCTTTCTGTCACTGTATAAGGAGTGACATAATTCCAAATTTTAAAATCGGAGTTATGCTACTTGAGGTTATGTCATGGTACCAACCTTTTGTATTCCAACTGTTTGATGTCTAGATTGGGTGAGAAAAACTCTACCTATTCAAGTAAACTAAAGTAAAGTAAGTAAATGCTTACCACTCATATTATTTGGTGTTGTTATCTCCAATGTTATCATTCGCTCACATTTTACTTCAATTTTTACTTCATCTAATTCATTTGTGCATTTATCTTTCGCTCCAGTTGATTGCTGATCGTCTATTGAGGAAAATAAAGGATATAAGGACGTTTTTAGCTGATGTTTTTCTTACGTACCCAAACCACGATTTTCTATTTTTGTCCCCATTAGCATCTGTTCCCTTTGCTGGTTTTTTGGAATTTCACTAATTTTCTGAATTATAGCTGCATCAGTTTCTTCAGAACTATATAATTTATTTTCTTGTAGACTATTGTTTTTTTCATTTGCGTTTCGATTATGAATAGAACGACGGAATAAACGTTGAATAATTCGAACTGCGTCAATAAGTTTTTTTTCTGAATCCATCCCCGAATTCGTATTATTTTTAAAAGAAATCTCATTTAGCTTAGCTTGTTCTTGTTGCAAATTCTGCTGCAAATTCAATAAAGTTGAATCGTTTTCGTCTTGAGATGTACAATATCGTTCCACCTTCTGTTTTTCGGCCGCGTCTTCAAATAGCATTTCGGACAAAGCTCGTCCGCAAGAGCATTTTATATTTGAAGTTACGGAAATTAGTTTAGTGTTCTTAAGGTAATTTTCATAGGAAGTATAATTTACTTCGCAGCGGTTACCCTGTTCTGTTAACTTTCGAAAGTACAGAACTGCAAATTTGCAAATATTGTCTGCATCGGCACGCAAAATTGCTTTGATGAATTCTTTTACCAGCTTTGTTAATTCTTCAGGAATGATTGCGGAAATAATTGAAATCGGCGTTTGTTTTTGAACATGATCGGCTCCGTATCTAGATATTTTTGCTTCATTGTTTGATATCGGTTCAAACCGTTTAAAATCTCTTTTTCCTTCGATCATTGCCTCAAAGTAATCTGCTGAAAATTGATAAATATTCGGAGGCTTTTCCCTAAGCATTTCCTTGGTCAGATCCCTCATAAGATCCCGAAGACCTTCTGGCACATGAGGATGATTAATACTTAACATATTCTTCCAAGCTTTAGTGTGGGGTTTCAGTTTTTTCCGTAGAATTATCAAATCAATACTGCACAGAAATTGTTTCGTCAGTGCCAAAACAAAACCCTCTACTTTAATGTCGCCAATGACAACTGTTGGCAAAACAAATGGCACAACACCAGTAACAGAAAAATCATACTAATACAGGATATTGTGTACACAGGTACAATCCAGAATGACTCTTGTTGTAAATATGATTGTAAATAAATATGTACATACCAGGGATGAAAAAGTAGGTACAATTTTACCTTTTTCTGACGTTTGATGACTAAAAGGTACATTAGGTACAGTCACTAGATTTTAGGTACAACCATCTTTTGATCAGATGCATTATTCGTTTTTTTCCTTTACCGTGCTAATACTTGTGGGCACGGCAGAAGTTTGGATTTCATTTCGAAGAATAAACAATTCTAGTGAAACGTGGTCAAAAGGAAGATATTAAAAAAACATATTATGTATTATTTTAAACATTTTACATTGCATTTAG
>NW_023464044.1:0-12022 GCF_013731165.1 Rhagoletis pomonella | reverse complement strand
AAAAATAAACATTCAAAATCTAATTCAAACAAAAAATAAATAAACAGCGCACATTACGAAACTTTTTCTGCCACTTTAGCACCAGTAACATTTCAAATTTACAATTTCGCTATAAGAAGAGTGCAATCAACTTTTATGACATGCTTTAATTGAATAATGTACCAATAGAATATTTATATGATGATTTATACATCGCAGTTAAAAACAAGTTAATGTAACGGTAAAAAAATTAATAAGTAATGCATTTGTGCATAACTATTTTTTAATTAGTTAAATCTGTGAAGATGATTTGATTTATTAAACGATCTGTGGCCACACTTCAGCTTTAGTAGGTACAAACATATGTATTTTTCTCTCCGGCGAAAAAGTTGGAAGTGTTACGAGGGCCGCTAAAAAAATCATTCAACTACCTAACAAAAAAAATGTTTGTCGGTAAAGATGGGCTTATTGGATTTCAAGATATTCTTTAGCATGATTTATATACTTTTGCTAACGCTCAAATCAATTGGACTAGCATTTTCAAGCGGTCAAATCGGTACTCAAAAAATATGGTTTTCAACGCTTCTTTTTGCGACGAAAATTTTTGATCTCCCAGTTTGTGCCCCCTATATTTCTAAATAGGGCTATAATTGGACCTGTTTCGTTCATAGAGAATTCAATATACTTGTGGTCATAAAAGGAATGGTCGTTGAGAACCCTGCAGTCCGAAATACGAGGTATGAGCACAGTATAAACCAGGGTAAGGTCAAGGAGCTAACCTAACCTAAAGTCAAGGACCTCCTCTTAGTAGCAGTAACAAACGCAGGGACATTTCCCTTAATACAAATAGCAAGATCCTCGCTTAAAATAAAATCAAAAGGTGACTCACCTCTTGCATTCGTGTCCGCACTTCCCTAAACAGAGAACCACTAGTTGGCATTGGATCCTTTGATGACGCTGGTCTTCCTGCACCGTGCGTCAGCTACGATCTCTCTTAGCAACGCTGCAGATGGTGTCGGTTTATCATCCTTCAGAATCCTCTCCATCAGCGCTGTCTCTGCGCTCTCGTCCTCAGTCCCCCGAACATCCTTCGGAAACTGAGCACGGACGCTTGAAGAGAAGACACGTTATCCGCGCACTTAGGGTCTGATGAGACCGAATGGGAGTCCATATCCATACTCATGGGGGCTTTCTGACCTATCTCTGTTACCGGTGCCTCCAGAGACTGAGGGCCTTTCCCTCAGGCATTGGCTTGGAAGACCCGGACGGTTACCTTCTCGAAGGCATAACTGATGACCCCCCTGGAATCAGTACCAGCGCTTGCCGATAGGGTTCTCCACGTCCTCGAGCAAGGCTCCCACCTAAACCTCCCCCACCAGGGCTACCCCTTTCTTATATGATCTTGCCGATTGCTCGTCAACACAGACGACGAGTCCGTGATGAACAAAACGGCACAAAAACGGGAGCCATCTCAACCCTTCCTACACCACCGACTTAACGACGACGGGAGTTTTAACGCACTCTGGGGTCTGGCAGGGTTTTAACGGGACGAAGGCAGTCACGGCCTTAGCCCGCCAGCCATTTTTGCTGAGTGTCACGCCAGTGTACTCGAATGACGTTAGTGTCGCCAAGTCTAAATATTAGTTTAGAGACCCTCGTAAATACATAATCAAATCAAATAAATATATTTTCTATGCTCGCACATATACAAATATTTATACATATCTGTGGACGTTTGACATAACATCATAAGTCTGTCTTTCACTGACATACAAAATAACATAAGCCAAACATATGTACACGCACACATATGTATTTCTGTACTAATGAGGACCTAAATACCTAACGTTAGTAAAAAATAGTAAATACTTAACAACTGTTAAGTAATAAAATGAAGACAATTATTCTTTATGAATATATAATTGTGTAAACATTTTTGCATCTTAATTTTACATACCACATGCACCTAATCACGTACATATGTAAATATGTGCATACATGAGTGTAGAGGTGAAAACCGTAAATGACTTACCGTTTTTATGGTTATTGTTGTGACGAAATTTGATAATCTAAAATGCTATTGCAAATAAATATGCATATGACATACATATATACATATTTACACATCAACTTTTTTTGCAAATCAAATGGTTGTTTTGGCACTGGCTTTGGGGTTTTATGGTCCATGCTGAATTTATAGTCAAAAGAAGCTTTGCATACATATTATGGTAAACTTACTTTACAAGTTGTGAATTTCATGGTAGTTGCCATAAATAATGAATTAAGGCAAAAGGCAAAATAAAATAATGTCAAGAAAGAATCAAGCAGCATGTTAGATGGACAACTCCAAGGAGCCCACGCCGCAAGTTAACTGAATCTACGCCAAGGAATCCGCATATAGTCCGAAGAACCAGTGCGATGACTTTGCGGCAATCACACCGGTCACTTTATTAGAACCGATCCAATGCTCTCTTTTACAGAACCGAATAGCAAAAAACTCTCATTAATCAACGATTGGATAAGCTCAAGGTCTTACATCACCAATTTATCAAACGTTGGAAAGACCATACAGGTGGAAAACCAATCAAAATGCCACCTAAAACTGGCAAAGAATTCGCATAACCGCCCGTCGCCCGTAATAAAGAGGGTATCTAAATAGATCTTTCTATGGGTGGTACTGAAATTAAAAGATAAAATCTTTACGGTGAGGTTGGAACTCTCTACACTTTAATAATTCATTAGATTCGGTAACTTAATCTACACAAAAATTACTAACTGGACACAATTTTCTTTGTCCTATTTACAGGGAAATTCTGGCTAAGATATTAAAAAGTATGTCGTAAGACAAATGAAAGAGAGATGGTAAGATAGATAGAAAGACTTTTGTCATTCTAGCACAAATGTCTTATAAAAAGCTCTTTCATCACTCGTGGTGAAAAGCTATTTTGAGAGAAAGCACTTGTATGTGTATCATTTACCGTGACTTCAACAGTCGCAGTGGCCCAGTGGGCAAGGCACAGACACGCCAGTAGAGAAATCTGTGTTCGATCCCCGGCGCAGCGCAATTTTTCATCCTTTTTTTAATTCAATTTTTTATAATTTTTTCTTTTTAAATATTTTTTAGTTTAATTTGATTTTTAAACTTAATTTATGCACTTATTTTATGAACTTTCTCTTTTTCATTTAATTTCTTTTTTGTTTAATTTTCCTTAATGGTTTGGTTATTTGTTAATTGAATTTAATTTTTAGGAACTTAAAACAATTAAACAATTTTTTTTAGTTTTCTAGTTACATTCTCTTTTAATTTTTTATATTTTGTTTTGTAAAACATAAAAACATTTTATTATATTTCATTTACTCTTTAGATTTTTTTTATTTTTTCTTTTTTAAATTTAATTTATTTTCTTTTGTTAATTTAAGTTTTTTTGAATTTTTTGATTTTTTGTAATAAATTTTTTTATCTCATTTAGTTTCTTGAATTTAATTTTTTTTTTAATTTTTTTCGTGTTTTTTTTTTAATTAAAATATTTATAAACTTATTTAATTCTTAAGTAGATACATACTATTTCTTTCTTTTTAAAAAAAAAAAGTTTTCGTCTAATTTAATTTTCTTTTATTTATTAATTCTTACTGTTTTAATAAAAATATATATATATTTTTTTATTTAAATTACTTTAAGAAAAATTTATGCTAAAAGGCGAACAGCATGACGCTAAGACCTCAAGCAAACAGATTTTTCAATTAGTCTTTCGAAAGACAGTAAAGAGCTTTCAAGACAGTTGCCAGAATTGCCCTGGTAATTTTGAAAATATCTGTTGAAATATTCTAAATGCTTATACTCACATTTGTATATATACATGCATGCAACCATGCTACAAATTTCAAAGGAGAGTATCTTAGCATGCGCTTATACGTAGTTTTTCAGGTACTGAAAAGGATAGACATGTTTTAAGCAAAAAATTTTGTGCCGATAAGCGAAGTATTTATTTTTGATACAAATCAAAGAAAATTCAATCAAAAAGAGGGCTGTTAAACGGAAAAGATCTGCTAACCGAAAAGCGAAATTTTCGTACAGAATCCATTTAATGAAGCAGTATTTTCGCAAAATTGTGCCCGTAAGCGGAAAATGCACTTAAGCCAATAGGCACCTAAACGGGATATACTGTATATCTTAATTTCTTTAGATTTTCTCCACCTCACGCCGCTCATCGAAAGTACTTTTTCAACTTTAAAGCAGATACTTTTAAAATAACAGCTTTCAGCAGACACATAAGCTCGAGTAATAACTGCTGTACAACGGTAATGAGATGCAGCGGCTAAAAACTGACAGCTAGAGTAACGGCGCGCGGTATAAGATGCAGAAATCGCTGCCATCTTTAGACAACAGCAGCTCTCGCCTGCAGCTAAGCATCAACAGCGGCATTAAATGAAGCGCTGCGGTCCATCGTAAACTCTTAAAGGGCGATGCAAATGTGTAAAAATACAAACATACATATGTAAATATATGAATGCATTAGAGCTGTAACATCCCAATTTGCCACAGAGCGAGGATGAGTTCGAATCGACATCGTTACGACGTCGGTCTGGTTAAGTCGTTTGGGTGAACTCGAAACGACGTCGAAACCAAGTTGTTTTTCCATACAAACCGCAACGTCGTTCCGACGTCGGTTTGATGAAGTCGTTTGGGTGAACTCGATACAAAATTTATACCCCAGTCGAGTCGGAAATGAGGTCGTTACGACGTCGTTGGCAAATTGGGATATTGCTTGTTTGTTGTTATGTATATCCAACGTTATATATTTACATACGTAGTTACATACTCATGCATACAGCAATCATTTGTTTGTTGGGCGTGCGAGCGCGCGTTCGTTTTTATGACCCGCTGTTGTATTATGTGAAAAATGCAATTTTATTGGTTGTAAAACATGCCAAGTGCAATGCGCACAACAAATTCTTCGACGTACGAATGTGTCTATGTATGTACATATATACGTTAGTGTGCTTGAGAAAAATCTGGCTGCTAGGACAAACGTTTTGGTCTGGCTAGCTGCACGCGCTGCTGTCGCATTTTTATGGCTGTTAGCGTTGCCGCTGTTGTCATCTGGCGCAATCTGTGTATCTGCGTAAGCTCTTCCTCTCTGCGACATCGCCATAACCCACTCAGTATTATTGGGAGACCATTTTTTTCTTTCGCTTTTTATACTCATGCTGTTATTGTCAGCTTAAGTAGGCCTATAAAATCAGCTGACATCCAGGCAGTCAAGCCGTCAGCGCCACACCACTACTCGCATCGATGTTATGTAGCTTTCGGTCGCAGCTTTTCAATGTTTCAATGTTTTGCATGCAACACGATGTTTCATTTATGACTCGAGCTGGTGCAACAGTAGTGTGTGCGCTGAGATTTAGTTGTCACCACTGCCGCGAAGATTGCCATCAAAACAAAACACTTCTCTGTTGTAGGCAGCGCATGCGTGTGGCATTTCGTTAGGTTTAAATTTTGTCCTCGGCATTTCTGTGCTTTTTTCGATTTTTAGTTTTCGTTATTTGAGTACTTATTTTGGGTTGGGTATTAAAATTTTTATTTCCTTCTAAATTTACTGCAGCCACAACCGCGACAACGACGTCGTTGACAATGAGCATGCAACAAAGTGTTTGTGTAACGCACACTTGTAGCATTCGGCGGGTGAAGAATTTTCTTTTCATGGTTGCTGCCTGCAGCTGGTAGCTAGTTGTGGAACGTGGGAGGTGCTGAGCTCTGCACATTTGATGGGTGCTAAATTCCTCAAATGAGAAGAATAAATTTTTACTAGGCGCTTCCATTGGTTTTGGGATTATAAATCACCAGTCACTTCAGTTGTAACTTGTACCTCACTGTACATACACGTACATGCATATGTTTGTATGGTTATAAATGGTTAATGGGGCTTAAACCAAAAAATGGAAGTATTCACTAATATAACTTAACAAAAGACAGTATAAATAAAGCTTGTTACGTGATGTCTTTCCCCGCGGAATAAAGGAAGCTTTATTGAAAAAATTGTATTTGTTTTGCTCATCTTCATCCGATCCGCACTCTTCTGATCCTAATTTTTTATACCGCACTGGACACCAAAGTGGAGACATTCTTCTGAAAAATTGTATTCCAACTCTGCAGAGAATACCATTTGTAATGCTTTGACGTTTTCTTCGACTACTGACGCGCTTAATTTCCTCAGATTAGTAATAAAACTAAATGTAGTTCCTTTGACCTTGGTGTTTTTATAACCATATAGATTTGAAGGGCTAAGTGTCGCTACATTGACTTTAAAATTATTTAATTTTGGTCGTGCGTGTATTGTTACCATCAGTTTATTTTTCCGTATCGGCCGCCCCTAATATCTGGCGGCCCCAGGCCCGGGCCTATTGGTCCTTATGGCAAATCCGCCACTGTGTGGAAGTGAGATGCATATGTACGGAAATATAGTTTAGAGAGTTGTGGATAACTTATACACAAAAGGCCCTTCGGGCAAAGTAAAACCGAACTGTTGCATAATGAAACTCTAAGAACACAGAACGTAGAGCAGACAGGTTTTTATCATAGCTACAGAAAGTGGTATACAATTCGTTTGGGTATGTCATAAAATGTAATTGGGTTTTCATGGATCGAGGATACGAAAGGCGAAGAACTCATGGAAAAAACTCCTCAGAACCGTGTGATTTATAGCTTAGAGCCAACGAACAGGCAAATATTTTCTGGAACTACTGACAAAATTCCATCCGCTTAGGTCAATCAACTCTTGTAAGTCATCTAAGTGTCATGTCTTTTATTGACTCCCGTTCATTCGAGCTACAAGGGCAATACATTCGAATATCACATTTATCCCAAAGACGTCACAAAAACGGAGAGACCCATAGTTCAAGATAAGTCACCGATCCGTGAAATACTATACCTCAAGGCTTTGTTTTAGGCTGCCAAATCACTTCAGCTACAGCAAAGTGCTTTACCAGTTAGCTACTACAGCCACCATTAGTATGCGTGGAGGGCTATAGAGACATAGAGACATACAGATGAACTTCCGATGATGGTGACGTCGACTGCTCTCATGCTGCGACTCCTCTCATCTATCTGCAAGTTATGGTTTAAATCACATCTCATTGAGAAGGCAAATAAAATAAGGCCAACAAAACCCAATTGGCCGAGCTTCGATAAGATAAGGTCTGACTCATTCGTTTAAAACGTCCTCGGACACGGTCACGGAGAAGGAAATTGAAGCGCTATGTGTGCCACTGGACTGCCGTGAGCGGACGGTGAAAATGAGCTCTTAAAAGGTAACACAAAAAGCACACCGGAACAAAGTGTGCCTCTTCCGTCAACTGGATGTAAGCAGTTTGTGCGGAGAGGCAAGCCAGAGACCCGACGCCGAAGAACATGATTCCTAGCCAATCCTCATCCATTTCTCGAGGATTCATGGCAGATTTTCACATTCTCGCAAAAGTTTTTCCATGACACTCATTTGGATTTTCTAATCCCGAACTTTTACAAGTATATCCCAAACCCAATCTTATATGTATATGCAACTGTCAGTTGGAGTTTGACTGACTGATCTCTGACTTCGTTGAAAAAAACGTCTATCTGAATCCCTCAGATCAAAGAGCTCCTAGAAGGACTTTACAAGGTTCTGACTAGCAACGCATCCAACGTAGTGAGAACAGAATCTTTATAGAGGCACCTACTTATTAATTTCCTATTTTGATAAAAAAGTTCCTAAAGCCTGGTCTTTATGCTAACAAATTTTGACAAGAAAATTCAACTGGCTTCACTCACAAACCTAAACTGCCCCAACCCATGTGGAATTGCTCCAAAATCGCTTATTACTCTCGACTTATTTTCAAACACTTCAACTTCACCTTGATGCCGTAATTATAAGTCAGCTAATTAAGAGCCTTTTTGTGTCAGACATGAGCGTCAGCAGAGTGAATGAGGCAGTGAGCCAGAGAGAGCTGTATAAGCAAATGTCGTAAGCTAGTTTATCCAGGCGCGTAATCAACCAGCCAGCCAGCCGGCATCAGCATTTTGTAAAATTTACTAAATGTTGCATATTATAAAGTTAATTTATCAGCGCGAAAGTTAAGCTGCCACACAAAGCTGCTGCGGCCCATACCAACAACAAGCTCGATTCTGCCTTTTCACATTTTTCCCCCCTTACTTGTTTATGTTGGGAGTCGCCAAACCAAGCAACCAAGGCGCTCGCTTGTTTTGCCATGGCACCAGAAAGCAGCCTCATTTATTAAGTTATTCAGCCAAGGAAAGCAAAGTGTAATTCTACTAAATGAAAAGGTAAAGCGAGCAGGTGTGACACACGAACATGCACACACACACACACAAGAAAATTTTCAAAAACAACAACAACAATAATTATGTCAAAACGGTAACAATTTTGCCCGCCATCTAAATTTCACTCGCATTAACTCTTATCCTTTGCCATTTTTTGATAAACTGCTTGCTTGCTCGCGCGCGTTGCCTGCTGCTATATGCCACGTTTTGTTTTAGATGATATTTTCTTAACGCGCGGAAATCTTTTGTTTTCATTGATAAGCACAAGCATACTCGTGCACGGTGGCTATGTAAGAGATATGTAGAATGCTAGTAATCGGAGGAGAAACGGCAGAAGTGGCGAAAGTAGAGGAATAAAGGATATAAAAGCACGAACAAGCTGCAGAAGAATGCGCACAATTTCATGGCTTTGGAAAGTTTGGTCGAATTACTTTCGTATTGGCGTGTAATGATGCATGTAAAGACGTGGCTTTTGTTCAGCACCATGCGACGGCACTTTAGCAAAGGTGCGCACTGTTATCACGGTGTGCGTGTGTGTATGTGCGTGGGTGCGTGGGTGGCACTGACAGTGTGTTTGGCTGAGTTTGACAATAATTGTAATCTGTTTCATAATCTAACCCGAAAAGGTTGGCATTCAATGAGCGAAGTTATTTTATTTGTCTAACAAAAGAGGTGAAAGAAGAGGAATGGTCGTAAATTTTTGCGCAGAGGTTTGTTGCATCCAAACAGAAAATTACGGGAGTCATGAGTTTGATACTGAAATACAGGTAAACCACTCTTAATGATCAACATATCGAGCCCTAACCGCCAACAATATGTTAGCGAAATTTTATTCAAAATTTAATTTTTGATGTAGGAATGCATCTACATAGATGCTTTAGGAACAGCACTGCGTCCAAAAGAAGTTTTGAGAAAAATGTCGCTTACAACTTTTTGGCGGTTAGGGCCCGGTATACTTATTTTGCACTCTGATGTAGTTTCAAGAAAAGGACTTTGGGATTCTGTTGGTTTCAAAGCACTTTAACCTTTCATGTTTCGAATTCGGCCAGTATTTGCAACTCACCACTGAAAGCTTATCGGCCAAGATGCTAACATAAATATGTACGAGTATCTGTTTCTCTATTAATTTATACTTATCGTTGTAGAATACCATTTTCCAGACCCACAGAAATAAGTTAAAGAGTCCACTTTTGCCGAACTGTCGAAGTAACGAATTTGGCGTGAATAATATAATATCTTTCTATACGTATATATGTATATATAAACTGTTCACTCGGCACATACATATTTACATATCAACATAAGCTGCAGCATTTCTCTCTAAAACTCGCCATCTTATGCAAATCGTTACAAAGTGCGAATATAATTAAGAATTCATGTTATTTCGTATCCTTGTTTCCCCGTCTACTCTATTTCCACTTAGTTAACAAAAGCCAGTTTACACAATCACCACCAACAGCGTTCAGTGACCACTGGCGGCTGGCGAGCAACCGCTAAATCGAAATTGCACTGGATTACCTTGAATTAATCAAATAAATTCGTTGATTTCCGCTGGGCGAATGCAAAAATGCATACACAAATTATTTGTGGCACTGATTAATCACTTAACAAGGCCGACACCAACCACCACTGATCGTGGCTTCACACGCTTGTTACGGTGAGATAACAACAAAAACAACAGCAACACGAACTACAACCAAAGAGTAGAATCACATAAACATTCACATGTGCGGCAAAAGGTGAGTCACTATCAGCTACAGCAGGAAGAGGAGCCTGTAGCAAAAGTTACAACTTTAGCCACTTGTGTGGCAAGTTTGGACTTCGAAGCAAAGCAGAGCCCGAGAATAAAGTGTAGAGAAGTTGAAAGAACCTGCAGCAGTCCCTTGAGCCTTTGCATACCGGTAAGCGGTTGCTTGTTGTTATTATGAAATTACTTTTCTTACTTTTAATATATATTTTTCTGGTTGGTCTTTTTCTTTTTATCGCCGGCAAGCGCCTCTGTTGGCTGTCAACTCGTATAAGCAAGCTGCTCGCGCTCCGCTGATCACAAGGCGGTAAGGTCGTTTACAGACGCGCTATGAGGTAACCATGCAGCCGCAGTTATTTCACACATTGCTGCAGATAAATTAGCTGCAACAGCCGCCATAACAACAACAATAATCGCAAGATTGCCAATGTAGTTACTCGTAATATATTCATATCGTTTTCGTTTTCGCTTGTTTTTGTTTTGGTGTTGTTTGCTCCTCGCCATAGGATTCTGTTCTGGCTAATTTGCATCGATTGCTCGCTTGCCGGTTTTGCGCTTGTCTCGTCTGATTCATGTTGCAACTTGCAAGTGCAACGGATTAATCGCTAAGTGAGCACATAAAAGGAAGGTAGGAATGTGCATACACACTCAATAAATATATGTATGTATCCATATCAAGATGAATGTTTGAAAACTAGTTATACATATCAGCTCAGTTTGATTAGGAAATGAGTTTCTTCAAGTGGCGTTGGTTGTATAAAAATGATCAGCGTAGGCTGTTAGTAGCGTCATTTTAGTAGGGATCGGAGCCCAAATCATGTTGTGAAAAGTACCTTCGAAAAACCTTGGCCACATGTGCACTACTTTCGCTAGCAGCTAAGCGTATGCTGGGCGAAAACCAGGTCAAGTTCTTAGTTATCTTATCTGTCCGATTAGAAATTAAATGCAATACTTGAATCTCACTGTCGTAGCTGCTTTGAGGACGACGATATGGCATCATCTCAACACTTCCTCTTAAACCGTCCAGTTTTCAAGCCGCGGTATAAAAACCACCCCCCGACAGAAAGAGACAGAAAGATTAAAATAGAGATAATTATAAAGAAAGGGATATAGATAGGGACACAGAGACTCAATCTGGGAACTATTTTAGGATTAGAGATTTTCGGGATTCTCGGGACTTATCGATATAATAATCGATATTTTTATCGGTTTTGTTGTCGATATATTTATCGACTTTGTAATCGATATTTTTACCGATTTCTTATCGATATTGTTATCGGTTTGTTATCGGTTTGCTATCGATACTGTTATCGATTTTATTAACGATATTTCTATCAAATTTGTTGTCGATACTTTTGTCGATTTTTTAATCGATTTTGTTATCGATTATTTACCGTTTCTGTAACCGATTAGTAATCTATTTAGTTATATATTATTAATCGATTTCGTTATCGACTGTTTATCGATTTTGTTATCGATTATTAATCGATTATGTTACCGATTATTAATCGACTTGTCGATATTTTTATCGATTTTGTTATCGATACTATGTATAGATTTTTTTATCGGTATTTTTATCGATATTTTTATCAATTTTCTAATCGATTTTTTTATCGATATTTTTAACGACTTTCCAATCGATTTTGCTACCAATAGTATTATCGATATATCTATCGAAATGTTTATCGAATTTTTCATCTATTGTGCTATCGATATTTGTATCGGTTTTGTTATCGGTATTTTGTTGGATGTTACTATCGATTTTGTTATCGATAGAGTACAAAGATAAAAATGAAGATAAAGGAAAACGTTTTTTTTGACACTCGTTTCGTTTTCGCCACCAAGCCTTTGTATTTGTTTTTTTAGATTATAAACATGAAATGCTAAAAAGACTATCCATATTACGTACATCACAAAATCAATAATATTTGTTGTTTTTTTTTTTTAATAAATACATATGTATGTAGAAAAATTTATTTTCG
>NW_023464043.1:0-12025 GCF_013731165.1 Rhagoletis pomonella | reverse complement strand
CCCATTAAACAAAGTTTGAAAATAAACAAAACTTTCAAAAACTTCTGAGAGCGCACAGAAAAACAGGCCCATAAAAATGTGGTACAAACTTTTGCGACTAAACATGGAGCAACGCACTTGCCGCCGCTGCCACCTCAGAAGACTTTGTTGTCGTAGGCAACGAAAACTGGGTCAAACAACGCGGTGATTGCGCATACGCATACGCAACTAGAAGACACCAAACCCGGCAGAAGTATATCAGTGCGGTGCGTGGCGGCACTGGGCGGAACACTTTGAGAATGGGAACGGGGGGAAGGAAGTGGTGGGTGTTTATGCGAACGGCTGAGTTGAAATCAGGGGCATTGCGGCAAAACAAAGTTTGCAATTAAATGCCATACAACTTTTACAAAATTTCCAAAGCTTTCCAGCGCGTCGTCGTTCCAGGCTGCGGTCTGGGCGGGCTAGCAGCTCAGCCCGCCGTCTGACTGGGTGTTAGAGAGCCGAGCGCGGGCGCTAGCCAGCTGTTGTTTTCTGTATTAATTTTGAGTTTTTCATTAAAACGACTTTTTGTTCGCTGCCAAAATTCCATACAAATATATGTAAATATATTTAAAAAATTTGTGCGAGACATCGCGCAGACCAAAAAAAATAAAAACTTTACTTTGGGCTTTCGCGCTCCCCTATACCGGCAACCGCAACTGCTGAGCGCATTTTTCTATCTTACTCTCTTCCTCGTCAAGCTTTATTCGCGCACCTTATTAGAATATACAGCCTTGGCGCAAAAAAGTGCATTCAGTTTTTAAGACGCATGTTAAAAACAAAAACATTTACCAACAACAACGTGCGATATAACGGTTAAAATAACTTGACTTTTTTAATAACTTTCGCCTCTGCGACTTTGTTTGTCCAACTTGCTGACTTCCCCCCTTTGGCTAGCTAGTCGAACGGAAGGGTTCCTTGCCGCCAACTTTGCCTCTACCGCCACTTTTTTCCAGACAGACATGCACATATAATTTGTTATAAAATGGTGCAAAGTTTGTGGTTGTTTGAAAGTCTTCACACTTCCGGTGATGAGAAATGCACGAAGTTTTGTATTTCCTTGGCGTTTTCGTAAAATTTCCATTCACAGTTTTTTTTTTGTTATTATTTTCAACTTGCAGTTTGAAACTCGTTTTCAGTTTTACTTAGTTTTCCAATGTCAAGGTCGTTCGAGTCCGAAAATAAATACATATATCTAAAAGTTAATGAAAACTTCGGAACTTTGTTGAGACTTTCGCCGTTAAGTGGGTTTAGTAGGCGGAAGTTCCAAGCCACTAATCATTTAAAAACAAAGAACGGCGAGCATTGTTAAGTCAATGACACGTGGTTTGGTAGTTGGTTTTAAGTTTGCAAGAACAAAGTCTACAAATTTGAAGAGCAAAATTTTTGCTCGTCGTGAGAAGGCTCTTGTTTCCAGTTGCCTAAAGAGCAGAAAGTAGTCAATCAGTTGAGTGAAAGAGGTATTCTTCGTTTGATCTCGAGGCTGCAACGCTTTCCAACATCATATTGAAGAAGTCGCACAAACTTGAGTCACCATGTCTAAACCCTGCTTTAGGGCTGAACGACCAAGTGCGATCCTTTCCAAATTGGACAGAGCTGAAGGTTTCTTCAAACTTAAACATGGCGTCGTAGTGGCGGTTTCTCTTAATGCTATCGGCTTTAAAGTTGGCGCAAAGATGGTGAATGTAAATATGTTTCTCTTTCCCAATATTTTACGCACCGTGAATAGCTGGTCAATGGCAGTGGTCCAAGCCTAAAGCCATGCTGATAATGTCCCCATCATCTGGTTCATGAAATAGTTAAATTTTTCACACAGCATCTTCGAAAGGACCTTATACGCAATATATAAAAGACTTACCCTGCGGTAGTTGGATCGAGCTAAATACACTGCGATGCAAATCTTGATAGCTCAGTCATTATACCATCGTCTATGGGGCTCTTTGTCTTTTAAGCCGCATGTCAAAAATGGCGCTATGGATAGTCGCAAAAATCCAAACAATTATATAAGCTATCAGGCAAAATTGCCAATTTTAGCTAAGCTCCAGATAAAGAATTCAGAGGATTGGGAAATACAAGATAGTGCGGAGAATCATTAATCCTCTACAAACTTAGTAGAGTCTTCCATGAAACTTAGCAGTTTGTCAAGAGAAAGATATTCATCCTACTCAAAACATGCCATCCCAGTCTGGTTAAGGCTGAATAGCTACAAAAAGAATGATCAGTACTAATGTCATCCTCCAAATAAAATGAGCACAGTGAGTCTTCGATGATAAAATGGTGACGATTTGTCGTTACCAAGAATTGTGTCGCATAATCAGTCATATCAGGCTCAAGCTTAAAAAGAATTTCTCACCACCCTGTCTACCCTTTTCTGATCTAATCTAATCTAATGAAGAGTTGTGGTGATTTCCGAAATAGCAGCTTTAACTTCTAGCGCTTAGCCTTGTTGCTTTTTGTTGCATTTTTGCTAACAAACAAATCGTTTTGCAAAGCTCAAAACCATCAATAAACATAGAAGTAAATAATAAGAACAAACAAATTAAACTCGTTTAACTAATTGCTCAGCATTGCAACGAACCTTAAAATTATTAGTTGACATATTTTTGAATTTGTTTTTGTTGTTTTTTTAGTGTTACGAATGAACTCCCAAAACTAAAGTACAGACAGTTCATATTTTTTTAAGAATTTTGTTTTCGAAAACCTGCTTAAGGATTTTAGGATACATATAAATTAAAAGCTTAGTCGGGCATTACGCTGAAAACGACAAAAAAAAAACAACAGAAATCACTCCACCTTTATGTTGCTGTGAACATAAATGCAAAACATTTGGCTGAATTATTCAAAAGCTTCACAGCATACGCACTCGCCCACACACATTTAGTCCTAAGCCCTGCCCGAACTTCCATTACAAGAATGGGTACAAATGACAAATGATCGCGCCAACATTTGCCAAATCCGCCACAACAACTGTGGATTTGAAAGCCATAAAGCAAAAAACAATTGTGTGCGCATTTGTTAGAAGACGCTTACAAACATACATACATACATACATACATACATACATACATAGTACAACTACATGTAAGTGGCGCTGTTTTTCTTGAACATTTGTATCACCAACTTGGAGACGGAGACGGAGCCAAATGTTCGGCATTTATCGCGCCAGTTATGGCGGAAAACACTTTACGCACACGTTAACACCGGCGCTCTATGCTGAAAGATGGAGCGGCAGGGTCGTTGAGGTCGTTAGCGGTACTCACGCCTCCAAATGGCGTTCGCCTTCTCTACTACACCTCGTTTGCCTTCATATCTCCACAATATACGCTCCACACAATTGCTTACCGTTTATGTGCATAAATAATGTGTGTGTGTGTGTGTGTGCGTGTGTGTGTGTGTGTGTGTGTGTGTGTGTGTGTGTGTGTGTGTGTGTGTGTGTGTGTGGCATGATGTAGTGCAGAATGAATATGCGGAAGTGGCAGCTGGGCAACATTTTTGAAAGTATCCACGTTGATGCAGTTGGTTGTTGAGGAAAATGCGTGCAAGCCGTTTCCCCCATTCCCTGCTTTGCTTTGGAGGCATTGTTGAGTTACGCCAAAAATATTCATAACCGTTTCTTCGTAGCGCAGCATTAAAGTTGAAGACATTAAATGGCATGTCATTTGCGTCAACACTCGGCAAAATCGTTTTTGAGCCGCCTTTGCGCTAAAAATATGTATTTACATTAGACCGTACCGGCAAAAAAATGCTCACCCTACACCTATGAGTCTAAATAATGTATTTTTCCAAGGCAATTTCAAAAAAAAAATAAAAAATCCCGAATATCATATTTTTTGCCATATCGTCGGATTAGGGTTCTAGTACTTAACCACCAATTCTCAGCTCCTATCACCCTAATGTCAGTAAATTCAAGCTCGCCAAAAGTTGTGAAACTCTTCTAAGGAAGTATTTCGATTCGAACGCAGTTTCGATATTTCTTGGGCCAAACGTAGTGGTCGACATTTTGTCATTTTTCGTCATATCTTCGGCATTTACAGTCGGTTCTTAAATCACAATATATTGATGTTCTTGCCATGAGGAGAAAATTTTTCGTCAAAATTTCATTACTCCTTTCTAGGACTTACCTACTAGTTCTCATGTCCTACCACCCTAACGCATCAGCCTAATGTCAGTAAATTAAAGTTCGCAAAAAACTATAGAACTATTTAAGAAAAAATGTGATTGTAAGTGTCACCGAAAAATGTAAAAAGACGACCGCCAAAAAAACCTTTGGAAATTCGGGGGTGTACGGGGAACTTTTTTTTGGTTTTGCTGGTAAGGTGGTACGCTCTAATGCACATTCATGCATATGTATGTATATATGTGTATGTATGTACAGTTTTTTAAGCACGTGATTTTTGAATAAAGACTAAATATAAGTGTGTAACACAAGTGCCACATACGATTAGATACATACATATGTACACAAGGGTGCGTCCTCCACAAACAAGTCAGTAATGTTTTTCCATCAGAATTGAATAGTCTATTATATTTTAAGACTTTTGTCAAAATATTAAGATTTGTGTGAGCAGGACCGACTTGGAAATATCTCTAAAAATTTGACTATTTTAATTCCGTTATTAAAATGTTCAAGTATTTATATGCAGACTGTTTAAGCTGAATCGGCCCAGCTCACTTCAAAATATTTTGGAGAGGGTCCTTAAGTATAATAAACTTTATAACTTCGATGGAAAGACGCGACTATTTTTGGTGATTCACCCTAATGTATATGTACATATATTTGTTTTGTTCATAATGTTCTCACCTTGGTCGCATATGTTTCTGGCATGTTTTACATACCTTAATGTTACAGATTTATGAGCGAATGTGAGTAGAAATCTCTTAAGGTTTCGCTTAAGTAATGAACTTAAAGAAGCTTTTTTTGGAATGCAAAAAAGAGGAAAATAAAATAAAACTCGAATCCGAACTGCATCAAATGTGAAGATAAAATATTGTATTCGGCTGGGCACAGTTGTGGTCGTTTAAAACCGAATTTCTTGAGGGGATGCGTCGTTCAAGAAATTGAAGGAATAGTTTTGTACTGCACAGTGATCGATGCTACTATCGATAGTATCAAGTTGTTATACTTTGATAGTTCGCCACCATCAACAACGATCACCCTATATTTGAATATATCTTGCATCAAAAAATCTGTTAAAGGTTTTTAATTTTTTCCATTTGTGTTTTTAGAAATCTAAATCTAAATTTTTTTTAACAAGTGGCAACCCTCTTCAAAAATATTTTGGAAGCTTTCTTAAGTCGCTTTAGTTTGATACACATATTGAAATAATATATTGTTTATTTAAGCACTACAAATAAATTTTTAAAACAGGGTTGCCGCTTTTCAACAAAAATTTCAAAAAATATTTTCGTCTCTAAGCCTTCTTAAACTTCTTTCTTTTGAAAGCCATACTTGCGCTATCTTATTAATTTACTTAAACTGTTATTTTCGAACAGGTGGCAACTCTGTATTTATTTTTTCCTATATTTTAAGTTAGACCTTCGGCAATGCCTTCGATTCCATGTACTAGTTTTCGAGTTATGCGCGTACAAACATACAGACAGACAAAAATTCTAAGATTTGTTGATTGGCTTCTTTTGCTCTAATAAAGACCCATATAAATTTTTCTCTAATATCTGTAATAATATCTGTTTATTATGCGTATTTATATATTAGCGACTTATGTCTTTCCGATTCGATTGTCGATGATATTGGCTTTACCCACAAAATGTACTCTGGCTACTTCATAAGTCTTGCTGATAGTCCCTCATTGATGAGATGGGTAAACGACGATCGGCAGGTCGGTAATGGTGGGTTATCTGGTCAAATCTATAACTCTGCCGCATCAATCAGGCCCTGTGTCCATTCGCAGCAACATCAGCCTACGCTGTAAGCTGGGATCACACAGTTGGCAGTTGATTGCACTTTTTTGAGCCTTTGAACTCCTCGTCCCAGATCGTAACGTGTTTTTAATGTTGTTGGCTGCCATTGCCATACAGTATGACTTCATAGTGGGCTTATTTTTGAGATAGGAGAGCACAGTGTTGCCTATATCTTATTGAGGTTGATGGAGATGCTTATGCCAGCCTTTCTTGAAGAGCGAGGCGGTGGAGTGAAAGTAGTTGCCTACCAGGGCAGTGATCGGCTATAACCGGGTAAGGCTGCAGAACTCCGGTTCGGGTCATACGGCGCCTCGATCCAGCCCTGAAAATAGAAAGGAACGGGATTAAATATTTATCAGGCATTTTGCGAGGTTAAATTCGTAGTAATTAAAACTTAAAATGTCCTCTGAACATTGATCGATCTAATTGAAAGATATCTTAACCAACTAAAGAGCACTTATATTCCTGCAGTAGATAAAGAGGAAAAGTGGGAGATGGAACCTAAAATAATATTCTATAGCCAGTACAGATACAGCAGTAGTTATGCCAATTCTATATCACGGTATTTTTCATAGGGGTATTTAGTAAATATGGATATGTATAAAGTCCAAAGAATAATACAATCTAAAGCAGTTTATGTTCCACTTTCGATAGACCTACCTGCATACCAAACATGTTGGCAATTCGCATAAACATTCTAAATAAATGGTCAAATACTAGTTACGGCCAAGGTAAGATACTAATAGAGTTTTCGGGTTTCCCCTATTGGTGGACTATGCACTTACAACTCCCCTGCCCCCAAGTGAAGAGTGGAAAAGAGATGCTGAAAGAAGTGGCGAGTCCATTCATGTAAACATAGATGGATCAAAGGTCAAGGGTATGGTTGATGGCGGTGTATACTCCGAACATCTGAGAATTTTACTTAGTTTTCACCTTCCAGACCACGGCCTTTCAGTCGGAACTGATGGCAATTGACAGTGTGACAAAACTGGTAGAGTATAACATGATATCCGAAGTTTTGTATCTACACACATTTTCAGTGACGGCTAGGTATTCTTCATGCCATTGAAATTTCCCAACTACCAGGCATAGTGAATTGCTTTTTTTTACTTTCCTGCTTATCTTCGTAAACTCCAAAAGCAAGCTGTTCCAATTTTGAAGTTAATCTCAAATATTGCACTTGAATCCATTTTTATGCCACTAACTTAAATCGTTTTGTAATCCAAATATTTTTAAATAAAATTCCTCTTGCTTTCATCATTCCAGCATCAATATCGAGCAAGAATTTTCAAATGTGAACAACATAATTTTCCACCAAAAGAATAATAACAATACTGGCAATTTAGTGAAATTATGCAAATAAAGTTGTGGCAACAACAACAATCACAACGACAACAACCAAACCAACAACAAGTGCGCGTAAATGACAAACTAACAAGAAAACGCGTAATCTGCAACGCCAATGAAATAAGACTAAGACAGGCAGGCCGAGCCACAGACTTTTCTGCTGCACTTTCCTGCCTCAACCAGCTAGCCAGCCAGCCAGCCAAGCTCGTCCTTCCTCTGAAAGCATTTTACGCAGTGAGTACTTATCTTTTGAATATACTTACTTTAACTACACAGAAAATAAGTAACTTAGCACAACTTGGCCTGTTTGTCTCACCCAAAAACGACTGCCGACCACAATCTGCTTCCACTACGAGTAGGTTTTCCATTTTAAAGAGTCGCTAAAATGAAATTAGTAAATTTTTTGTCTCCCTTGAATGGGGAAGGGGGGGGAGGCGGGTGCTGATGGGCGGAGTGCGTTCGTGAAATGTTGCACGTGAAGCCCTTGCAATCTTGCGTAGCGAAGACTTTCGTTGTACAAACATACGTACATACATATTTTTATGTTTTTTTTCTTTTGTTAAAAATAAATTAATATGTAGGTATTCAGCATATTTTTAGGTTTTTGGTTTCTTCGCAGACGCAATCTGTGTGTACGACCGCATTATGCAAATAAACAGACTTTGCCGCCGCGACGCGTCGTTGGGACGCAGCTGTTGTTGCCGCTAACTCTGCCGCTGCTGTGGTTGAATTTTTGCATTCTTAAGGCATCATAAAATTGTGCCACAACGGCAACCTCACCAAGCCAATGCAGCCAGCGATTTTCTTTGTTCGGGGTTGGGTTTAGCTGAACGAATTTAAATTTCATTGCCTGCATATAATTGCAAGAAAAATATTTTAATATTAACTTGAAGCGAAATGATCAAAGAGAGGATATGAAATGAATAAATAGTAGAAGCGCACATTTTTTTTTTTAAGAAGGAAGGTTGTTGGAGGTGCATGGCTGTCTTTCGTTTTATGAAACTTATTTTTTGGGCAGATGAGAAAAATTTTAATCATCTATTAAGACTAAGGTGGAATGTAATAGTTTGTCGACACCGATACTTTTCAGAGATTGCAAATAAAAGTAATTTTTTAATTTTGAAATGAAAAAAAACATTTTTTTTTCTTTCCAAAAACCCATACAAATTAAAAAAGGAGCAAGGTTATCAGTTCATCGGAATATTGTTAATTATTCTTTTATGTATGTTACCGGATTACTTTAGACCACGGGACGCGTTTTCGATTATTTTTTTATTGTACTTCAAGGGTGGTCCCATACTAATTTTGCTTAGATGCGACCATTGTGTCATGAAGAAATTATTATTGTATTTTTTTGATTAAAAATTACTTGGTTTTTATTTTTTGTGACATTTTTTGCATGAAATCCCAGCAAATAGCCGACGGCTTTTAATTTTTTGGGCATTAATAAATCAAGGAAGTAAAATGCTACGTGATTTTAATTTCGTCTTTTAACTTTTCAAGATTTTCTCGAGGAACTTTCAGTGATTCTTTAGGATTCTCCTTATTTTTTTTACTTTTCGGGAATATTTGGTGTTCTTTTTCGGTCACTTCAACATTTTTATGATACTTCTCGTGTCTTAGTTTTCAAGAAATTTAGAATAGGTGTGGTTATTCTGTTTTAATTTTTGTTTAAGTGAAAAGCATAGGTCAATTAAAACAAAAATAAAATTCATTGGTGAAACCAAAAATTGGAAAATTAAAATGATTTTCATTTAAATGAATGTGATTAAAAGAACTCTGTACGGCCATATTTTGGGCTCTAAGCGAAATCAACGATCAATTACTTAAGACGTTATGAAGAGAGCTGACATCCGCATCCGTTGGGGCATTAAATACCATAAATAACCTAAACTTCAAAGTAATTCCTCTGCTTATAATCCAAAAAGTCGAGGAAACAAAATACATATTTTATAAAATTTTAACCCATTTTTCGATTCTCACTGAATATTTTCTTCTCATCCGAGGGAGATTTAATTCCTGTACTATTAAATAAACTGAAAAAAACGCTTACTTCTACCCCGCGTAACAACTCTTCGGACACTCGTTAGACGACCACAAAGCCGCACTTTGCTGCTTTTGCATTAGAAAGCAATGGTCACGTACATGCTTTTATTAAGCCATCTGCCTGGTGCTACAGCTGCTGATTACTAATTTCGAACATTGTGGAGGTGGGAGAAGCCAACCAACATAGTATATTTGTATGTGTGCGTTTGAGGTTTCTCAGAAATCTGATGCTGCCAGCGGGATTAACAAGTAAAGCAAACAACAGTCGAAGGTGTACGTGTGGAACGTGCGTGAACGCGGACCTAACAAAGGTGCAACTGATGCTACTGTTTATTATTGTTTTTCTTCTGCCTAGTGTTGATTACAAAATGGATGCCTTAATTATAGGTATTTTTTCCAAATACTTTAAACTTTTTAGTCGAAATTTCTGCAATTTCACTTTAATGATTTCAACGTATGCAGTTCTTGCAACAAAAATTCCTAAAGATTTTTTTTTTCAAACATAAAATTCCTATTATTTCTTGAGAAAACTGAGCCGGTAACACTGTTATTACTACCAACCTTTGGCACTGCAGCTGTTTATGGATCCAAGCTAGATGTTAACAATACTGGCTCGGAGGAATTTGGATGTATATATGTAAATCCCACAAAAGTTTACCAGTAGTCATATAGCCATCAGAGTTCGCCAAAGCCGTCATACAGGGATTAATAGGACTAAACACATACCATGTTGGGCAGTCAGGCGTAACTACCTTGAACCATTTAGTCATTAAAGTTTCGATGGCAAAAAAAGGTCGACATTGTCACATAAACTGGAAATTCACCGCCTTTCAGTGATCCATTCACGGAACAGAGCTTTTGCGGAAGTGAAATAATGCTCAAGTTACCGCGCAATAGCTAAAGACAAAGTAGAAATGGAATGGAATGGAGCAGAGCATAAGGAGTTTTACTAGCTATACTATAATGCTTTGCAAGATGGGCTTTTTCTTGAAACTGGTGGTTGTTTTGCCAGCTGGCTTAGGAAATATCAGATAACCAACAATAGCAGTTTTCCCTCAGTATATCCATTTATCTCGCTATTTTTTCTTCCTCTCTTCTAAGGAGAACCTCACACACCGAGGACCAAGCAAACGTAATGAATAGCAATCGTGCGATGAACACTTAGACTATAATTTCACTCTATTTCGCAGATTACAACTTCTTTTAGATTGGAAATTCTTCCTCCTCTTACCCGTTTAGCTCATAATATTATGAGACTGAAGACTAAGGAGCAAATATCTTAATCTAATGGCCGTTTCCTGAAGTAACCTTTAACTTTAAAGCTCACTTTGTATTTAAAGGTTGGATTAAAAATAAAGCTATGTCTAAAGTTAAGCATTTCGATAATCGGTTTATGACGTATGTATATTTCTTGGTTGTAAACCAATGTAAAACGGATAATAAAATGCTTTACTTTAGATACAATCATAAATTTTAATGCAACCTTAAAATATAAAGTGAGCTTTAAAGTTACAGGTCACTTGAGAAAACGGCCCTTAGTCTCAATATAAATCTCAATAACAATCTGATTCTTAATCTTAATTTTAATTAATCCTTGTCTTGATCTTAATCTTAATCTCAACTTTAATCTTTAGCTTAATCTTACTCTTAATATTAATCTTAATCTTAAACTTAATCTGAATCTCAATCTTAATCTAGATCTTAATATTATTCTTAATCTTAACCTTAATCTCAATCGTGCCCTACAACGCCCGTCATCCTCTCTCTTCTTTTGTTGCTTTTTCGTTTTAATAGAGTTTGGAATTAGAGCCCCGCGATAACGTCGCTGTTTCATTACATCGCTGTTTGCATTTACACTCAACCGAGTGCAAAGAAGTTTCACTTCAAAAAGGATTCATTTATAATCTCCTTTGACTGCAAGAATTAAGGCTACACAATGCTGGCTAATGGCTATAGCGAGATCAACGAAAACGCGGTCTTCAAAAGTTATGATTATATAAGTCGGTACTTATAGAGTAGGAAAACTCAGAACTCAGTTAGTACTAGGGAACAGTAGAGGGGCAAATACCAGGTTACTCTGTAGGCATCTAATTGACCTCTACCGACTTTTTTTTATATACTTATACCGGATTGGTCTGTCTTGGCCTAAGACAATTTATCTCCCAAACATTATTTTAGCATTTAATAGGGAAACCTGATATACTATTTTGGATATTCAGGGTGAGGGTCACTTACTACGGTAGCAAAAAATCGTTTGCGCCGGCTGTGTCATTTGTTTTTCTACTTGCAGCCAATTTTCGACAAACTGACTTACTTTATTCCCTTTCTTCTTAACCCGTTAACGTATTACCCACCTCCTCGTCCGACAGGTCGTATACGCAATGCGCTGACTAAACTGGCGTACATATTTCTATTCTACATACATATGTACGTAAATAAGTTCGTAAATATTAACAGAGAATGTTGGCGATATTTTTACCCTTGCCAAAAGAGTGAGAACGCAAAAAAAACAGCAACAAAAGCAAAAAGATCAAAAATCATAGCTTTCAAGAAATTATGTTTAAAGGAATGATGCCAAGCGGCGGCCCCTTGCCTGCCTGCACTCATTAAGATAATTGCAAGTAATTAAGCAAATTGTTGTTGCAGCGCATTTGTCATGTCGCGGCAAAGTAGCAACTCCAAAGATAATGTATTA
>NW_023464042.1:0-12030 GCF_013731165.1 Rhagoletis pomonella | reverse complement strand
GCCGACACTTGTGGGGGTTGGCAATTGTGAAGGCAGACAACATTGGTGACGCAGCGTTGACATATTGAGAGTTCAATGAACCAACAAATAATAACAAATGCGCCGCCACCAACGCAACCGCGCTAATTTTTGACACAGGGACACACATACATACATACATATGTACATCGACGCTTGCATGCATTTGCGTTGCTTGTGTGTGCATTGTATTTACTTAGTAGTATTTTATTGTGACTAAAGTGGTAGGCCGCAACTGCTGCTAAAAGCGCGCCACTCCTCCACCTCCTACTCGCGGCCCCTCTTAGTTAAGGTAATCTCTATCACATATAAGCGACAACAATTGCAAAAACCAACAAGCAGCGGCATTTGGTTGACAAACAACAGGCAGTGAGGTGAAATGTGGTAGCAGCACTGGTGACAACAACACGAACACTAAAAACGCAGCTATCAACTACAAACACGCCATATGTATGTATGTAGGTGAGTATCAGTTGAGCTTAGTGTGTTAAGCAATTTGTTGACAATGTTGTTTGTGCGGTATTTTATAGCTTTTGTTATATATAAGTTTTTGTATACCGTTAATTTTCGGAATTTTTTTTCTTGATTTTTGTTCTATTTAAAAAAATTATTGTATTGAAGAAAATTACTGACGTCGCCCACCAAAAAAAAAAATACCAAAAATCAAGTGTAAGTCTCAGCTACTTCAAAATTGCACTTTGTTACACTAAAAGTGAATGGGCTATAAAATTACATACACAAAATATTATAAAAAAAAGTCTATATAAAAAGCTCGAAATTTTTAGGAGTTTGTAGATTTTTTTTTTAATATTACACCAAGATTGAAACTTGGATTTATACGGTTTTTGTTAAAGAATAAAAAAAAATAAAAAATTATAAAAGTAAAAAAAAAATAAAAATAAATAAAATAATAAAATAAAAAATAATAAAATTTAAAGCATAAAAAAAAGGTCAAAACTTGTCAATATGCGAGTGTCGTAAACGGTCAGTCAATAAAATTTAGGTACGGCGAATTTTTTACAATAGCGGCAACTATTTTTGAAATATTATATTTTTTGCTAATTTTTTTTTGAAAATATGGTTAATTTTACAACAAAAACCTAAAAAATCCAAACCTTATACAAAATTAAAGAAAATTCTCATCCAAATATTGCACTTTTTATTTACGCTCTTTAGAAAAAAGTTGACTAAGCAATTTTTAAGCCCATTCAATTTTAAGATAACAAAGCAAGTTTGAGGTAGCTAGGACTTACCATTAATTTTTGACAATTTTTTTTTGTTGAAGGTGTCGCTCATTTTCTCCATATAAAATAATGTTCGGTAATTTTTTTTATATGGAAAAAATGTGCTACACCTTCAACAAAAAAATTTGCCAAAAATCAGTGGTAAGTTCCTCATACTTGCACTTTATTGTACTAAAATTGAATGGGCTAAAAAACTGCATACTCATCTTTTTTCTAAAGGAATTTCGCAGAACATTCTTTAATTTTGCACAAGGTTTGGAACTCAGATTTTACCATATTTAAAAAAAAAAACTAGCGAAAAATAAAATATTAAAAAAAATAGTTGCCCGTATTGTAAAAAATTCGCTGTACCTAATCTTTATTGACTGACTGTAGTTGCGATTAGCACTATACGAGTATCACGTATGGAACCTTATTGATTAAAAAGTCTCAAAAACTCCTTTCGTCGAAACATCACTCAGGCCTTTGGGAGCGTGGAGGAATTGCTTAAGCTTCTACTCGATATTCATTAGCCAATAAATCTCCAAACCGCTTGCAACCAGCCACGGACTGTCTACTTTATTTCCCATTGAACTACTTCAAAATGTGGCGTGCTTTGGGCTTCTAATCCCTTAAAGACGCTGATCCGAATGGAATCATTCTGCATAGCTTTAAAAGTTCTGCCGAGGTATAACGTCTTTGGCTTAGTTTTAACCTCGCCCAATAGCGCAAGCAGTGGCTGTATCCCGAAGAATTGGAAGATTTAAAGATGAAGTTTATTTCAAAGGTTGAAAAGCCTCTCCTGCTTTTATCTCCCAAGGATCTCAGACAAATCAGCATTTCTCCTTATTGAAGATTCCAGATAGACTTATGGATCTTATGGATGTGTAAAAGAAACAGAATATGTGCAGAGCGATTGAGGCTCTCAGCCCGTCTACTTGAAAGGCAGATCAAAAAATCTTCCATACACACAATTGTTGAAATCATAGAAGAGTCTTTCAAAAATAAAGATTACGTGGTGCGGTCTTGCTTGACATCGGTATGGCTATTGTAGGTTCCCTACGTAAGCTCGGGGCTGAAATCAACTTTATAACAGTTATTTCCCGCATGCTATACGAGAGAACTGTCGTATCAGAGTGAAGTTGCGTCTACGTCGAGTATAACGGTGAGTAGAGGTAAGCCACAAGTATGCGTTTTCTAACCCTTACTCAGTTAAATGTATCCACAAATTAGTTTACTAGTTGCAGGAACACTGGGTTCCCCTTTAATCAGGCGTATGGACGATCTACGTTCTTTAGATGGTTCGACTACATTCCTGAGGAAACTGATCGATACGTACCGATGCTGATACCGAATATGGATAGGCCGAAATTGAACGGTAGAGTTGGAGGAGGTGTTTTCTGTTAGGAACTCTCCGTAAACCTCGAGGATTTCTATGGCATTTTTCAAGTAGGGCTGATTGCAATTAAAGAGTTTACGCATTATCGTAGTATCGTTTAGAAAGATAAATGTTTACACTGATAGCCAAGCGGCAATCAGGGCTTAAGGATCGCTTATGGTATGATCGAAGCTGGTCAGGGCATGCCTGACCTTTCTCTTGACATTGAAGGAAACTATAATGCTGATGAGTTTGCTAGGCTCGGAAATAACAACAAATGTTTAAGTAAGCTCCTCGGCGCTAGCTTAACCCAACCTATACTTAGTATAGCGTTTTTTTTTTTAAATTATGGGGTTCGCCCTGAAAGTGGAGACTTCAACCTATTGTACATACATATAAACAAAGAAAGAGTTTTAAATTCCGTGAGATATACATACTTTTGATTTCATCAAATGAATACCATTAAATCGTATATGTTTCTCAACTCATCAATTCCGGAACGAAATTGTGATATGGGTATAAAACCAGCTACCATAAAAGGCTCTACAAAAACAACAACAGCAACTACAAGCGACACAACAGCACCGACGCACGCTTATCTCGTTTGACAATTTGTAGTGTGACGCGTTGTCATTGTTGAGTGTATGCCGTTTAGGATTTTCGCTGGCATCGCTGGTTGCCTTTGCCTTAATTTTTTACTTTGTAATAATTGCCCATTTTTGTAAAATTTATTTTTTTTTCAACCTTAGCTTGGTTAGTTTCGGTTTGCATCGGTTTTTGTTTTGTGAAATGTTGTTTGACATAATGGAGGCACCAATGCATTGTCGGCGATAAAATTATGTTTGTAATGATGAAGCGTGATTGAATTGTGATGAACAATTGATGGAATGGGGTTGAAGTTGCAATTTGACGCAATATTTTTTTCACGCTGCACTTTTTAGAAAATCAACATGAACAAAAGTTTGTGTTGTAGTTTGGGCAAAAACGATTCACGAGTTTGTTAGGGTTAGAACTAAAAGAGCGCATAAAAGTGGAGAACAAACGTAAGTAGTAGCGAATTAGAGAAGGAAGAGCAGGGCTGGCATATGTATCATAGCATCGATAATGCCATCGATAGTGAAGCTCTAGTCTTTCGATAAATTTATAAAAATTTCTCCATTACTTCAAGCTCATTAAGCGTTTTTGTGAAGCTCTAAAATTACAACTTTAACAATCTGAGCATAGCATACAGTAACATTGGTATTTGTAAATTAATTTATGTAATTGAAATCAAAGCAGCGCTGCTATTGTAGATGTCGCAGAAGCCACATTCAAAGGATACAAATATTCCCTGCAGCAACAAGTACGGATACTTGCAAACGAGATTTTTTGTCCCAGAATGGAACAGATGAACTTGAGCTGCTACATTTATTGAATAGTTGATATTAGCTTGAAATGCACTAATTTACTGGTTTTTGAATATCGTAGTAACTATATGTAATGAAGGCCTTTCCTAGGCTAGTTTTCCGAAAGTATTTTCTTAAGATCGGCTTTGTTGATGATAAAAAATGACAAAAATGGACTTAGCTTTTCAGGGGCGGTACTCATTGTGCTGTACGGAAGATTTCCCTATAACACCTGGGACTCCTCTGTATGTACTGCCACTTAATATTTCTATCTGCGGGCAGGCTTAAAAAACCTTGAATGTCTTTTCAATGCCCCGTGATGGTACGCCACCATCGCCTTTGCTGAGGAGATACTCCAATATCGAATTCCCTGAGCCTGAGTGCTGACTCGGCTTACGCATTGTAGAATTTTTACTGACGGCACCAAAATTGACGCAGGGTCAATAGAGTGACAGGGCAGTCCTCTAACTACTAACGAACTTGCTTTAATCTGGGTTCCAGGTCACTCGGGAGTACCTGACCAGAGGGCTCGGACCAGGTATTCGTAGGTCCGCAACCAGCCACCTTCGGCCATCGAAGCCACCATCAGAAACTGGATAAATATTGCTCAGCAAGGACTGGGCAGGCTTCCAGGGGTTGCAGTTGGGTAAAAATTATGTTGCTCTAAATCTCACAGGGTCTTGTTATGTATTTTTTTTTTTTCATTAAACAGATGGGACTACCAAAAATTTATGTGACTGTGATAGGCGTAAATGACAACCCCATTATTCCCTTCCTGCTTTGAATAGGATGAGACGGCGGAACACTTTTTGTGCTTTTGTGAATAGCTGAGCTCTTTAACATCGAACACCCTGCTCCGGTTTATTTGTAAAATCGTGTCGAGGAGACGCCGCAAAACACTAAACGAATTTATACAATAATCTATTTAAAATGAATTGGAATTCCAACAGGGTCACTTCTTACAAATATCAATATTTGCACCGATATATGTATGTATGCAGATTGGCAAATGATTACTTCACAAGCGATTTAATTAATTCTCGTTTCCTTGCATTTATTGTGAATTATTTTTTTTCCTAATAGCATTGAGCAACAAGTGCCGTTTACTCGCTCCTAAGCGCTTAGCATAATGCATGTTTCATACAAATCCATACAATGTGTGTTTGTATGTGTTTTATGTACCTATGTGTGTGCATATGAACTTGTGTATGTTGTTGGCAAATATCTTTTTGGATGTGTTGCACTTTTGCATGTATCTCTTTTATCTGCAGGGATTATCACACCTCGGCGTTTGCTAAGCAGCTTACAAAATGCTTAATTGATTATGTTTGCATTCGAAGGCAGTAGTAGACAACAAACAAGTGAGCAACAAGAAAAAAAACAACGGTAGTACGATATGCGTTCCATAAGTGTGTGTGTGTGTGTGTCCCCTGCAGAAAAAAATTTGAATTGACAAAAAATAACCTACATGTAGTTGGATTTACTGCGGGATTTCGATAAAATATATAACTTTTAGTTAACTACAAAAGGTTAACTTGAAACTGGTTGAAAAGTAATGCAGACGTAGTCGGGAGTTTTTTCTTTAAAAAAGTTTCTATTCAAAAATCCTCATAAAAATTGAATACACTTTTTTCTGCACTTCACAAATATTTTTTTCGAATTCAGGACAAATAAAATGAGAATCGAAATTTTAAATTGTCATTTTGAAGTTATGTCTTACGGAGTTCGAATATGGGACCCCCTACAGCAGAATACTTATGCAAACAAATATATAATGTTAAACAAAACAAATAAATAAAGTAAGCTAATGAAAGAAAAAAAAATCCTTATAGATATTTTAAGTCCAAAAGTAGTTAGTTACAAATTAGTTGACATCTAATGCAGAGGCCATCACCATACAAATATCGTAAGCTTTCCGCAAAGAAAATATACAGTTAATAGTGACCTTTAGTTATATCCTAATCAACTTCAAGTTAACATATAGTTAGTTACATTTCCTGCAGGGTAAGCATAGGCCTAACGCCTCATTGCATATTTATCAGGCTGTGGCCATCGATTGCGATTAAAATCAGACCCAAGCCAGACCGCAGAGACGGACAACGCGCTTTATGGCCATCTAAGTTGCCCAAGTCAAGCGAGTGGCCGAACAGCAATAGCATTTTGTAAGCGTTTTTTTTTTTCTCTGCATATACAATTGTAACTGACTGGGCAGATAGTTGTAGCATTGTGCATGTATGCATTTGTACATACATACATAAATAGACATTTGTGCATTTGTTGCAAGTTAAGCTTCGTGTTAAGCTCGCTCTCGATTCACATGCGTTTTGTCGCTGTGCGCGCCACATTTAGTTGCGGCTTTTAGTTGCTTGTTGATTTCATTTGTTATTTTCTTTCCTTTGCTTCATTGAATTCATAAGTCCATTTAATTCGATTTTCGCTATTTTTAGCTCTTTTTTTGGCTTCAGCGCCTAATCGATTGCGTTGCTAATCAAAAAAAATTCGAAATGCAACTAAATAAAATAAAAAAGGTAAACCAAAAAAAAAACATGAGAAATAACAAGCGCCGCAGCTAACACGATCTCTATGTTGCAGTTGACAACAACAACAAAAATGTTATAGCAATGGACACAGAAACAGCAGCAGCAGCAGCAAAAACAGACAGCGGTGTGAACAACACATGCCGTTACTTTTGCTTGGATTTCAGCGTTTTTTTTTATTCTTTTTGCTCCAATTGCAATACTTTTCTTGCATTTGACTTGAACCTCTGATTCACGGAATATACTGGATTTATTGATTAATCCAAATAAATAGGTTTATGTAATCGTATTACCAACAAGATGAAGTTAAGATTTATGCCGTTGGAGGTTTATGTTTGTATGTTAATATGGGCATAACTTATGATTGGAAAACTGTAAATACACAGTGCGATTTAGAGCTAACCGAACGGGGGCTGCCCATAATGAGGCATCTCAACCCTTTTCTGTGAAAACTGGTGGCGGAGGAAATCTTTCGAATGGCAAATTGCGTATGCTGACGACCTTGCGGTGGTTGTAAGTGGAAATTTTCCACAAACTCTGTATGATATCATGTAGGACAGACTAAGGTTAATTGCAGTATGGACTAAGGAGAAAGGCCTGGGTGTTTACCCAAACAAAACTGACCTGGCGCTTTTTACCAGGAAGTCCAAAATCCATTCACTTCGGCTCTCTGCCATAGACAACACGATTCTGAAGCTAGGCGAGTCCGCAAAATACTATCTAGGCGTAGTTCTGGAAAAAATCTGAACTGAGCACAAAATATACAAGAACGTATTCAAAAAGCAACGGTAGCCCCCTACAGCTGTAAGGGGACGATTGAGCGTAACTGTGGGATTGTCCCCTAGCATCATGTATTAGCTATACACGGTGTTTGATAGGCCTATGGGGTCTTGGCATGGTGGCTAAGTCTACAACTGAAGCACTTCAAAAGGTGCAAAGAACTGCGATGCTCTTCATCTGTGGGGTTCTGCGCACAACTCTATCGAAGGCTATGTGCGTGCTGATAAATATTTTGCCAATAGAAATTGTTGGAAAACATTAAGCGGAGTGTGCCGGCTTGAGGCTGAAGGAGCTACCAGGCTAGAGAGGTACTCAGGATGGTCACACCGCAATCTTAAAGAACGTAAATATACCAGCCACGTATTATTGTGCACCAAATCTGAACTTCACAAAGATGTATATGATTTCCATTCCAAACAGAAAATTCTGGTCAGGAGGGGCTCCTGATGAAAAGGGATCACTACACCGATGGCTCTAAGCTATACGGCAAGGTAGCACGGGGGCTCTTCTCTGTCCAGCTGGGGCTGGAAATAGCATGTTGCTTACCCAACCACTGCAGAGTATTTCAAGCTGAAGTCGCTGCTAGAAGAGCGACGGTTGAACACCAACGCGCAAAAGAAGTCATATGTAACTATATCTCCATCTATTCAGACGGTCAGGCAGCACTCAAAGTGCTCTACTCGCTCACTTGTAGTTAACAAACCGTAGCGGACTCTCTCAGATCTCTAAACGATATGGCTGAGCAGTCTGCTCTTCAATTGGTATGCCTTCCGGGGCAACGGCACATACCAGGCAATTAAGAGGCAGAGGAACTTGCAAGAGATGGCACATCCACTCCACTTTCGCGGATCTGGAAGGGATTAGGCATGCCACTCGCTACCTGCAAGCCCATTCTAAGGGATCTGTATCTTGAACCTGCAAGGGGCAGGTGGGCTAGTCTCACTACTTGCAAATATACAAAGCTTACTTTACCAAAATTAGACAAAAGGGGGTCGAAGGATCTCCTCATACTAAGCAGAGCGGACCTAGCCGCAGCTGTGGGTCTGCCATTAGGCCATGTTACTATTGGCAGGCACGTGGAGAGGTTAGGGGTCCCACATAACGACTTCTGCAGAAGCTTCAGATATGTAGAAGAGCCAGAAACCTTGCGGCACCTGTTATGCAAATGCCCCGCACTTTGTAGAAGAAGACGAAAGTTTATGGGTTTCGGTTTCTTTGAGGACCTAACGGACATAGCCGAGATAGGCATGCTCACATTTTCTTTTTCTTCACACTTATATATTTTTGTTATTTATTTCTAAAAAGCGGTTGGAAAAAACTGCGGGAAAAAATATTAAAGAGAGGCAAAACCTTTGGTAGCCTCTAAAAAATTAGTAAAACGGTCGAACTTCGACAGTAATAGGCACTAATAACTATGAAAGAGATCGCAAAGGTTCAAGCGAAAATAAACTAAATTCAGCCGGACTGTTTTTGTAGATTGAATATAATTAATAGCCTCGTATTTCTAAAGGATTTTGTGCAGTCAAATTATTAAAATTCAATTAGATGCACTTCTTGAAATATCTTGGGATTAAAACTATAAAAAATTGGTATTTCTGCACATGAGACTCCATTTTAATAAAATAGGAGAAAACTCTGCTGCATGAACTTGTTGGAATGTAAACATACATGTATTTTTAACCGTCTTCAAAAAAAAAACGAGAAGGTTATCAATTCGTCGGAATATATTTTTATTTATGTATGTCACCGCATAGCTTTAGACCACGTTAGTCGATTTCTGAAAAGAAATGTGGTATCTCAGAGATGGTCCCATACTAATTTAGTTTAGAGCCGGCCATTGGGTCATGAAGAAATTAGGAGTTTTTTCTTAGATTTTGATATGAGAATTGAAGTCGGCTAGGTTTTTTGCTTAACACTTACATGTTTATATTAATTGGTACACAATTTGTTTTACTAGCGGCAGAAATGCTACGAGGGCGTAATAATGAACGAATAATGAATTTGGCTAAAAGTTTGTAACGCAACAACAGGCAAAATAAAAATTATTTAATAGTGTAAATATGTGCATATGTATGTAAAGGTAAATTGTTATGTATCTATGATTATATCAACGCCGCCTCTCTTGCTGAATGCCAAGGTGAAAGTCAAATCCGCAATAAATTACTATTGCTTTGTGAATTGTTGTTGCGCAATCATATTTATCCAGATACATAGTATGGATTTCAATTAAAATAACCAAATAAAATGTAATTTAATTAAAGTGCAAAAGGTTGCTACGTAAAAATTACTCAATAATATTTGATAAACTATAATTACTTATTTATTTATAATCGTAAGCAAACTTTCAGTTTTGCTCTTATTCCCCGAAGTTATTTGTGTGATTTGATTTTGCTTTTAATCAAATTGTTTGAAATCATTTGAGAAAGAGTTGTTACGAAGTTTATGCGCGAAAGTATGTAAAATAATCAAAACAGCAATCGAACAGAAATAACCAAAAATTATAGCGAATTAAAAAGGCAAACTGAAAGTAAAAACTCACAAAAAAAAGAGAAAGAATGGCAAATAGAGTTTGGCAATTGGCATTTGGTAATAGCTGACAAGCTGTTGTTGGATTCGATTGCGCATGCGCTGACTGCGAGTACTGATTGCCATTGAACTACCGATTGGTTGGTATCTTATGCAATTTGTGTTGTTTTCTTTGTTGTTTTGTTTGTAGGAAATTTTTCAACTGAATTTATACGCATTATATGTGGTATGGAAGCACTTATTTATCCAAGTATAAATAATGCCTTGTTTTATTATAGACCCATAATTAGGCGTATGGGATAAAGGCCATTTCAAGTTGAAAAATAATGTCTTGGAGTGCTCTAGCTTCCTAACTCCCCGCGGGGTACGTACATAAGTCACTGCTAGAACATCGTCGCGTACATATGTGTCGCTACTCGCTTGAGTGCTGACCCCATGCGACCACTCAGGTAACATTTATTGGCGGACTTAAGATTTTCCTTTTTTTTCTTTTTTTTTTTGAATTCGAAATTATGTTTTTGTTTTTTTTTTTATCTTAAGGATAACAGAGTACTTTACTATTTTTGATAATACACACTTAATTTTTTTTATTTCTAAAACTTATTTTTCAACACTTTTATTGGGGTCACAACAATAAAATACACTACATAATAATAATTTTTAACCAGATAACCTGATAACCAGGCATGTGAGAACAAACTCATTAAAAATTTAAAAAAGGATGAGGCTGTTCACACTTGCCCGGTTATCAGGTTATCTGGTTAAAATTTATTATTGTGTAGTGTATTTTATTGTTGTTAACTGCATAAAAAATATAACCACATAACCAGGTAAGAGTGAACAACCTCATTGAAAATTTAATTGTTATGTGAATACGGTTAGTATGTATGAAAATAAGGTAAATTTGGTTGAATCGTGTTATAGACCATTCATATTTTAAGATATACTTAGGGGTATGTGTTCTAAGTTGGATTTCAGATACATATTTTCAAGGTGAATGCAAAAATTAGCAGAATTCGGATACTGTAAGATACTGTAGTTTAAATAATATTAAACAAAAAATCTTAAGGGATCCCACTTGAAAAAATAAATATTACTAACATTTCTCAAGGAATTCCTACAAATGTAATAAAAAACCCTTCTATAAATGGTGACCATTATTAAATGCTCAAAAATGCAAAGAGCTGAGTCAGCGCTAAGTGATGTGAACCCAACAGCAAAGAGCTAGAAAGAAAACTGTAAATGAAAGAAATAAAAGCTAGGAAGATGCATAAAAACAAACAACGACAGCAACAAGAAATTGAAAAAAAAAATAAATAAATTTTTCTGTGACTCAAACTGCACCGGACAATACCACGTAGAACGAAGCCATTTGTGGTGGTGGCGAATTTTACGTGGTGAGAGATGGCAGCAGTGCGGTTGTGATATCTTCATTGTTTACACTGGCGGAATATTGAAGGCGGATTAATAGATATAACAATGTAGAACAAAAAAAAAAAATACCATAGAGAATGTTGGCAGACGCAGGAAAACAATCAAAAGAAAAACACTGAAAAATAAAAGAGTTAAAAATCATGCACACACACACTCCAATCTATGAATGCCAATGGAGGCAATGATGAGTTGGGCTGAGTTCACAGAGACAACTGCTGAACAGACAGTCTTCAAAAACGATTCGTTAAACGTAGAGACAGACTATGAAATTACATAGATGTATAGCCAACACAATGGTTGGTAGCCAACAATCAAAAGCAGAATATAATACAAAGCAGTGGAAAATTAAAGTCGAAGAATGAAAAAATGTGGATGAAACTAAAAAATCTAGCAGAAATTAATAAATGAAAAGCGAAAAACACTATGTAATCTCCGTCAAAATAAAAGCAAGAAAACTATAATAAATAAAAAATTCTATCAAAGCTTAAAGATTACTATGTACTCTACGAGACCGTCAGAGCAGGAAGATACATTGCTAAATCTGAGCTACTGTACGCTGTCCGTCGCGACGACGTTAAAGGGCCTTTATGGGTGGGGCAGAAAATGCGCGCAAGTGCTCGTTAATTGGTCAATGACTGAAGTCGAAGTTGAAGAGTTAAGGCGGAGGAGACGTTTTGTGAGGATTGCCATGGTGGCAGCATAAATTTAATTAGACTGCGCTGCTGCGGCGGAATAAAAGCACAAAAAAA
>NW_023464041.1:1254-12031 GCF_013731165.1 Rhagoletis pomonella | reverse complement strand
AATTTTATTTTATTTTAATTAAATTTTACTTTATTTCATTTTACTTTAAATTTATTTTATTTTTTAATTTATTTTACTTCACATATATGTATTATTATTCTTTTTTTTAATTTTACTTTATTTTATTTTGACTTAACTTTTATCTGTTTAATTTTTTCATACTGAAGAACAGTATTTATATATAAATTTACAGGTATTGTCCTCGATATCATAATCAATAAGTTACTCCACACATTTGTCGATATTAGCTTTGTTTTACACGCTTCCCGGATTCCTCCTGTAATTAAAGCGTACAAATAAGTTACTCTCTCACAAGTGTCAAAAATGTGTCAATACATGCCGAAGGTGCCCAGAGCGTGAGGAACGCAAAAAACCATATTTCGTAGCCGGAATCAACAAATCCGCTCTAAACAATGATTTTATGTGTATTTATCTTATATGGCTAATAAAATTAGCAAATACCTACATTTTCTGAAACTTCTGAAACATTTCCTATTGTGCCAATTTCACTTTTTGTACATTTGTGCGGGCTGTTTCGGGCACGAGGAAGAAAACATTTAGGAAAACGCTTTCTGGGCTGTTTTGGGCACCCGCGGGCTCGTGTGGAACAAACCTTTTGCTATCTCTGTAACTATCGACATCAAAGCCATTAGATATAGGGCATTATGCATAGAAAGTAAGCTTAAGATCAGATCCAATTTTTGCACTGAAGAGGTGAGCTCAAGCTCAAGAATTTGTACTGAAAATCGAGTCGGAGCTTAAGTTCACTTTTTATGCATCAGGCCCATTTTTATCTAATAGTATTCATAGAGACGATCAGAAGCTTTCATTTGGTGGAACTTATATACCGTAAATAGATCTTGAGAGTCTCAACATATCAAGAATCTAACATGAATGAACTAATTATAAAGGTAACATACTCGATATAAGAATCTTAAAAAATATACTTGAAAATGCATCCAGTGCAAGCCAATCCAAGATACACATGCATATGTATATAACTGCCTATGTACATACATATGTACATTTAAGAAAGAAAACAATACTAAAAGAGCAGCTGATGCAAGCTAATATAATCATCGAGTGCAAATAAACAGACACCATACCATCACAGGCACGCAAACAAACCTATGGCGACCATAACAGCACGGGATGCTACTGTTTCCCCTAACTCGAGGAAATCGAATAACGGTTTAGAAATGTAACAAATGAAATATGCAGCAATGAATTGGTCCACCGAGATGGCGAACAAAGGCACACACGCAAACACGAACAAGTGAGTGACAGATTGCTGTGAACGGCGGAGAGGAGAAGCATGCTAGGGCTAGGAGATGAAGTGAATCAGAAGAAACTGTCAGCAAGAATAGCAGTGTTAGCAACGATTTAGTAGTCTAGTAAAAGCGAAATATAGTGGCATTGCAACAGTTACATGTGCAGCAATACAAATCACAGCAGCCAAGTCTGATGAGGAATATTTAGTTGGTTTATGGAATTAGGAAGAGGATGTGGCATGTGGCTTATAATGGTTGCTCAAGGAATAATGTATGTACATATGTGCATACATATTGTACATATGTACATATGTAGCGCAAGTCAACAGAACAGTGAAGTAGCGATTGAGGTTTATAATGTTGATTGTTGCCGTTGTTGATGTGTTGGTGTTGAAATGGCAGGCAATTCGACAACAGCATGAGCGGAAACTAAATTATATCCGGACAATTTTGTACAACATACGATATGCAACTAGTACATATGTACATACATATGTACATAGGTAATGTGGGCAGACTCAGACTTTATGTACATATCATATAAGCAAGAGATTGCAAGCGAGGAAATTGATTTTTTGTGCTGTTTGTATCTTAGTTTTGTAAGCACATTTTTTGTGTGGGCTGTTTGTTCTATTGTGTGTGCTAACTACCGAATAATGCGCTTCAAGTAACAGTTCGAGACAGATTAAGTTGAACAAAGTGGAAATATTCTCTCTTATGGCTGCTGAAATGTTTATGTGAGTGAAGTGGCTTAAGAAGGTACATATTTAAAGCAAGATGCACGTAAGCGTCACTTATTTAAACATGTTGAACAAGTATTGAAGTAGAAAAAAGATAAGTTCGGCTCACATTTACTCTTCACTCTAATTGCTACAATCGTGTCCGCCCGTAGTTGAGCGAACATATGTATTTTGTTCAATTGTTACGTATACGCACCGTGTTTGAAAATAAAGTGTGAAAAAGCTCCATTCACCGATGCAGTTAGATAGTAAAAGTGTATGTATTTTTTATTGTTGTTGCTTGAAAATGAACCTCCAACCAAAATTCATTACTTTCTTACATTATTACACTTCATGTTGCGCTTAATGCTCATGCCCAAAGTGGCAGGAGTGTTGGTGTAAAATCTGCGTTAATAATTTATTATCCGTGATTTATGTGGCAAACAGTTCAACGAAAATAAAGCAAATAAACAGGGAACAACAAAAAAAAAAAAACAAGCACCTAAACACTTCTGCGCCATGGAGAATTATGAGCGCCAATTATTTAGTGGTTTAGTTTCAGCACTCGAGTGTGCGATCATACGAATGCTCATGTATTTATGCTTGTATGTATGTATGTGCTGGGTTTTGTACCCAGTAGGCGGCGTCGATTTTGTATGGGGGAAAATAAAAGGCATTGGACCGTGTTGTAATAGTAACATTATGGTGTCTTAGGTCTAAGCCAATTATTATTGGCCACGAAAGATTATTGGCCATGGAAGACAACATTGTGGGATACGGTCTTTATTGCCTGGAACAGTGGATGAAAGTTGGACTTTCACAATGCGTCGCATGTGAGCCATAGTAAGATTGTTTCGATACCATCAAAGTTTCGATACCCACTCAAAAACGAAGTACTCAAATCTTCCTTTCGATACTACTCAAATGAGCAATTTTTATACCTAATCGAAATAAGCTTCTTGTTTGTAGCCTAAGGCCATCTTAGATAAAATTTTTGTAAATGCATGAAGTATGTGCATGGTTTTAGCTTCAGCGCAGAGCGAAAAGATGGCTAGCTTCCATCTTTTTCACCACGCGTTGACAATTAGCTGGTTTAATTTTTATTTTATTTCGCTTCACATCATGCCTTTATTAAGAATCATAAGACTCACAACGTTGTTGGTATTTCTGTAAAATAAATACACTAAATTCACAGCAGTTTTCAAAAGTAAACAAACAATGTGAAAGTCTCTTCTAGGCGTTCATTGTGTTATTGCTTACACTTTGCTGTGGTATCACTCACTTTTGTAAAATATATCTACACTTTAGATTTTGGTGGTGCCATTTTTTAAGGAAAGGTTCACTATATTTACATATTTTCACAAAAATCTCGACCTGCAAGATTTCTGCCATAGAAAAAAAGGCCGATAAAATATGAAGCTTGCTCAAATCCACTTGATATAATTACTTTTCTTTCGATATCAAATAGCTATTGAAACAACGATTCGAATAAATAAGTAGTTGGTATCGAAGGAAAAGTTTCAACTACATATACATACATATTTACTTGTATCGGAATGTTCCCAAGATAGTTGCGACGGCGCCCACGCGCCCTTAATTATACGAGTACTTAAACAAAAATTACATAAAATATTTATACGAACAAAGTGAATTTTTGAGTTAGACATTATTTAATCTCACTATCATATTTAAATTTTATGTTCTACATTCTACATTCTACATTCTACATTCTACATTCTAAACAAGGCATTTGCTTTACAGCTGTTAAAGCCTTAACGTGTATTACGATGGTAAAATTTTACATAGCTGTCTTACATTTTCGGAGGGCTATTGCAGAATTTTAAAAGACACTTCTCGTCTCTATTCCTTAAACGAAACGTTTTCTTTAATTAGCACTTGAAGCAAAGTTAAATCTAACATCGTTTCTGCAACTTTTACACTACACAATCCGAGTCGTGTGAACGTGTCCTATTTTTCCAGTTTTAGTAGATACAAATATACATATGTATGTATATGTCCGTATGTATAAGAGTTTATGTGCCTCCTACAATATTTAGTATTTATATTTTCTAGCCAGAAAGCAGCAACTTAAATTTCACATGCAACAGAGCGTGTTTAAACTGCCCGTGCAGGCGTAGATATTGAAGATAGCATACAATAAGACAATGAAATGCACATGCACATTCATACACAGACAAAAATATGACCCATCGAAACGAGAAGGTTGTCACTATTTAAAATTTCTAGGCCACGGGGGAAAACAGACAAAAAACGAAGAAAATTGTAGAGATTTCTTACTGATTTTTTTTTGATTTTATTTATAACAATATCTATTTAAAATCACAGAGAAAACTGCTTGATTGCATCATTAAAAAAAAAAAAACACTTCTAAATTTTATGAAATTACTTCTTGAGTTCATTGAAAAATACGCTTCCATTTGTGTCGTCTTATTGATTTCATTTTAAATTCATATTATTAAATAGAATAGTGCCGGTAACGCGAAATTCAATAGATCTCGGGTTCGCGGACTGGTCAGCAGACTTTTTTCCGTTTTCTATTTTTAGTTTTTAATTAGTTAAGCTAATAAAAATAAAGAGAATTCATGACTTCATTGAAAAGATAATCGCACTAAAGAAGAAAAGCCATAGAGATATCTTTTTACTTTCGCAAAATTTTATTAGTTGGTTTTCGCTCGGTGTATGTGGCACTTATACATATGGTTATATAAGCATATAAGTACATTTATAATTTTGTGTTTTTGTACATTTTGCTGGCAATAAAGCAGCGTCAAAACGAGTAGCATTAAAAATTCTCTATGTGTACTACCTTGTTAGACCTTGACCCAAAATGAGGTTAAGTAAGTGGGATTGGTGCTTTCATACGAACAACATACATATGTATGTATGCATGTATGTTCATATGCACATGCATATATGTATCTCTTTTAATGAAATAGTTGCAATATCTTACCATATTCACGGTACAGCTAATGTAATTGCGGCTATTGTAGCATGAAATTATGTTTATAACCACATTCATTACTACTTTGCCAACAGCTACAGTTAATTTGTATGTGCTTCCAACATCGTTGAAAATGATAAAACTTGTTCAGACTTAATCAAGCATTAGCCTAAACGAGATAGCGTGTGTGCAGGTATATATGTATGTATGTTCATGAAATATGTTTATAAAGAATTAAAGTGTTAAAAAAGCAAATAGACAAAACACAAAAAAAAAATGTAATAAATAAGTAAGTGTAAGAAAGGAATGAAGATAATGGATACGTGGTTAAGCCATCTTTAAGTAAGCTTAAACATGAATATAACCTACACCAATGTTTTCCTTAGTGGGGTTCTTTGCTACTGGCTAGTTGAAGTACTTCAAATGCTTAATTGTACGGAAACTATCCGTGAAGTTTAAATTATGCAATTATTGGTTAAGTAAATATTACGCTTTTGATATACAGCATAGAAAGTATACAATGATGGTTGTATTAATGAACATACATATGTATGTAGTGTAGTATATCCGCCTTCAATGATAAAGAAAAATTAAATATTTGAAGTTTTGTGGGAAAATGTAATCAATGTATTTTGTGTGTGTATCATCACTGCCTTTGTGATATAGTTTTCTGTTAGACCAAAAAAATCTTACTAGTCACGTTAGGTAATACAATGTACATATATATATATATATCACAAGACTTAAAAATTTTGTTGAAATCTGAATAAATTCTTTTTATAATTGATCTACACACTTACATATTATGTATTTCCGTATGTGAGTAAACCAATTTAAATTGAAAGAAAGGTGACCCCGCCATACGCGCCAACTACCGCGCCTTCTAAGCATAGGTTACAGAGTAGGGATGTTGCGAATGTGGAATTTTAGACATCCGCGAATGCGAATGCGGATGCGGATGTTTAAAAGCTAACAACAGTATTTTTAAGAAATAATTTAGGTGAGTAAATTAGGTGATTTAGGTAAATAAAACATGGAAAGGGTAGTAATGTTTTATAATGTTGTTTTTTTTTTTAACACATGAATTTAAAAATTGGAACATTGTATTTAATAAAAACTTTTTATTAAAAAGTAGGTAATGTTGTTGCTTTTTCGGGTTACAGCCTGTTTCTTGAAAGGTCGTGAATCAAAGCTGCACCTCTAAATAACTACTCGCTCGAGGCGACTAACTTGAAAAACTTTAAACTTGACAAAATGGTAAATTCTTCTCGATTGACGCTGCGCCAGTTGAGAGGACTTTCAGTTATATTTATTTTTTTTTTCGGGGCAATAATTACTTTTTGAGAATTGCGTCGGGCTGTAAATGTCGGATGTATACTCCTTACTTTCTTCTTCACAGTCTAGTATCATGGCAAGATCGTTGTTTAAACACCGCTATTTTCCAAAGAATTCTTCATTCTCATTCCTTTGGTTCTTTCTGAATTTGGAGAACCTGTAACGTCATCAGCGTTTTTCGATTTTAATTCATTTTTAATCCTTTCTTCCGTCTTTTATCAGTACACTTGCACAATATTCCAGGGACCGAAAATAACATGTTACTTTTTACGACTTAAGCTTGGCCAAATATTTTTTATTCCGAAATAAAAGTCCTTTCCGTATAATAAACAAACACAAAACACTTATCTAAATTAAACAATTTTGGTATCATATGAAAGAGGACTGAAAAAGCTTTTAAACAGAAATAACGAACGAAGGTTATCACCTCTACTTATATTTTTTTCATAATTTAATACTAAAGAAATTCATATACCTGACCCAAAGTTTGTTCTATGGTAATTGACTAACATAATAACTGTTATTTTCGGTCCCTCCAATATTCGCATTCGCAAAAGATCCGCATTGATTATTGCGAATGCGAAAGCGAATGCGAATGTCAAAATTAATGCGGAAGCTCTGCGGTTGCGAATGCGAATGCGAATATTCGCAACAACTCTGTTACAGAGTCAACGGACTGATTGGGCATTATTAGTGTGGCTTTAGACTTGGCAAATTCACCATATACCATGTATTCACCATACGCCAAATATTAGAAAATACTTACACGCAAGAATGCGATCGACAACATTGCGTGCGTCTGAGTGAAAGTGCGAAAATCTGAAGTTTTTTACAACAAACATAAGGCACCGTTATGGCGCCGTTTCGTTTTGATTCTTGGTATTTCCGACAGGCTGTATGGTGGAACGACTTTTCGTCCTCCCTCTTAAAATGTGGTTTGGACACAAATTGGTTTCAGTGTTGTGCCAAAGTTGACAAGGGATGAATGAAAATCGTCACACAATGCATCGTTCTTTAAAAATGGGGATTTCTCTAGTATCAGCATTTAGTTTTTTTTTTTTTCAAGCAGAGAAATACAATTTTAAAAGTAAATTGTATTTATTAAATAACAGTTTCACAAACTCCATTATTTTTCGAGATGTCACGCATATCGGGTCGTCGTAAATAAATGACGTTCCTGCAAATCGCCACTAATTGGTTACCAATGCAATGAGTCTAGTAGCAATAAAACGTTTTAAACGTTACATTGAATTACAACAATAATTATAAAAAAAAATTCCAAGAATTTGAGTTATAGAATACGCATAGATTGAAATTGCAACCTTGTCTTTTAATCAAACCAATGCATCCAACACTGAAAAAGGTTACAGAAATAAAACCTGTTTCGATAAAAGAAACAAATTCTTCCTACCTAACAAAATTAAATCAGTAAGAGGTTTGCTGTAAGGACATTGAATGGCCATGGAGTTGCATGCAATTCTACAAGGGCATTGACAATGATGTGGCACGGATATTCCTGGCGGAAACATATTAAGTTTACAAGTTGCCAAGGACGAGAATCGAAATACATAGCTAAATAGGGTAGAACATTATCTTTGTTATGGATATTGTAAAAGTTTAAATTTCGATATCTTTTATTGAAATTGAAAGAAAAACTCGCAACAATGCTGTCGCCAATACCCCGTTCACCATTAATAAATCAGTAAAAAAGAAATTAGAAGAAAAATAAAACAAAATAAATTAAAAGTTGCGACAGAGTCGGTTAGCAGTAATTTTATTCATGAAATGTCAACTGGAAAAAGTAAAATTTTTAGTTCTATCAGAAATAGCAGCAACACTTTAATGCGCAACTAATTATGTTAACTTTCTTACATTGGGATGTGAAAAATTGTGTACATATATTTTGCATACGCAATCAGCATAAGTAGACATACAAAGTAATGCCAATAACAATATTGTTGGTCATAACATTGACTTAACAGAATTTCTATTCGTTTAGTTTTTATGGTTATCGTTTCTTAAAATGTTAAGCCATTACAATGTGATATTGTTTACAATAGTAACACTCGCTATTAACAGTTAAAAATAAAAGCACAGCGAAGTGATTCTTCTTTTTGGAAAATGGTTGCCAATAAAACCAGTTATGGGAAAATCAATGGCACACTTAGTGTGTAAACTTTACAAAGTTTAAGTTTTATTTTCATACTATGGGGTTTGCGGAAACAAAATTCCATCAGAATTAAAAAAGTGTAAGAAAACGCCTGAATATGTACCCCGATGACCCCGCTTTCATTCGTGATGGCTTCTAGGGTGCACTGCCTGGTCAGTTTGTTGGCACAGCGTTTTTCTGCAATGCGTTGTAACCTATCGGCTGCTCCTTTGACGGCAGTTACCTCTGCTTGGAATGTGTTACAGAAATCTGGCAACTCACTCCGCCCTGCCAACCAAACTTCGACCCATCCCGATGTGCTGAGAAGATTGAGAGAGATAACCCTTCTCTACACGAGTTGTACAAGCCCTCAACGTTCCTCGCTACTACCCTGTGGAAAGAAAATTAGTAATGTGATATTGATATAAAACGTAGACGAAAGTTCCTGGAAGCCGATTTAAAAGAATGCTGTCGAAAAATTGCAACAAAGAGGTCGGGCTGGACTATATTCTCCGGTACCAATATTGTACAACGAACGATTGTTGGCATATTCTGCGGTCCAATAAATTGAAATTCTAGGTAAGTTTAACTAGCAACTTTATTACATATCAACAATCATCACGGCTTTATTTAATTACGGGGAATTAATATATTTCATCTAAAACGTATTTTCTTTCCTATTGCCTTGCAATATTTGTGGGGCGATAGGTTTGATAGTAATAGTTATCACCCAGATTACGTGACGTCTACAATTAGGGGTGGCAGTATTATAATCTGGTGCAAGGACTGTGAAAAGCACACAAATATATTCGAAGCTGCTCTCGCACCTCGCTATGATTTATTTTTCTCGATTTCAGTTTAAATGGGGGTTCAGTTGCAAGCAGATTAATCAAAAAAAAAAAATGCTTGATCTTATGTAGCCTATGTAATACAGATCGTATGCCTAGTCGAATAATTCTCGTTAATGTGTTTCAAGCAAAAATCACTTAGGAAAACATACTTTCTGATTCGAGTTAAATTGAATAAATGTGCGATTTTCCAATGCTTTTCTTGCAATAAGGGGTTCTTCCTTAAACATCATTCGAGTCTGTAATCCATCCTGGATATGAACCAATTTGTAACATCCTAAAGATTCGCCGACTCATCTTCTAATTGCTAAGCGATTCGGGTCATAGTTGGTGGATACAAAGATCTTATATAACAACTGAAAAGTGCAAAACCTAAGGCATTAACCTATGTATTGATACGATTACATGCTCTTGAGAGGCAAATAAATATAAAATGACAGTACAGAACACACTTCTTCCAGCACAAACTGTTGCGGGTGAAAATGAAAAACACGAGGTAATGACTGTTTTTGGCTACTAAAACAAGACTTACTACTCGTATGTGCACGAAATTGCAAAATCGAATAAATAATCCCACTCAATAGAAACTATCGATGGATTTTTAAACCAACGCGCACACGCACACACACAATAACCATATACGTAAAAACAATAATACAATAAATTAAAATAAAAACAATCATCAGGAAAATTTTCAATCCAGAAGCACAACAAAAATAGAAAATACCATATATAAAATTGAAAAGCAGCATGACACAAGTCCAACTCAACATAACAACAGATGCCCTAAAAGACACATTGTTACAGTGAAGCTAACCAATCAGACTTATATAATTCATTAGGGCAACTAAGCAACGAAATCAAAAAGCAACGCAGCAGCATTCAGCGTGGAACAGCGACTGGGAGGAAAGGCAGACGACTTGTGACGAATGAAAAGTTAGAACAGAATACATATGGGAAAGTCATAGGTTTATTTGTGGTTGTGAGAATGCCGGAAAGGATGTTTGCCTAACAATTTGGAAATTTAGGAAATTTGTGTAAGCCCACCACAACCAGCCAAATAGCCAACAGCAGCAAAAAGGAAAACAACTAACAAACGTATCAATAACAATGAGAACGGAAGTGGAAACTATGGATTTGGTAGGATTTACATAATAGAGAAAAAAGGGTTGATGGCTGTTTGTCCGTTGATTTGGTTTTCAATAAGATGTTTCCATGACTATCGGAATTTGTAAACTTATTTTATGGGGCGTAATTTTATGTCTGATTGTATGCATTCAGAGGGATAGTTGGTATCTCCATGAAGTGTATGAAGCAAAAAGAAGATTTAATATTTAAAGCGATTGAGTGTATACTAAGGTGATCCAAAAACAGTAAAGTCAGAATTGTAATACTCTCACCCCTTAGTATTGTTGTATATCGAAAAAAGTATACCACTTTTTTCATTTTGAAATCAAAAAATGTTTAGAGGTCGCTCAAAGCGCTCAAAGTTT
>NW_023464041.1:0-1154 GCF_013731165.1 Rhagoletis pomonella | reverse complement strand
TGTCGACAGGTTTGGAATTTTATCTTTGAAACGCCACACTTTTCTTTGAAATCGCTTTATTAGTTCTCGTGCAATAAGCGTTTTTGTGAAGCTCTAAAAATTACAACTACAACATTTGAACATAGCCCCCATACCTTAAGGTAAGACGTATTCTACGTCAAAACGTATTTTTCTAACAGAGGTGCAATGGCAAACCTTCGAGTCTATTTTTGCCATTTTCCATTCTGAGGCGGCGTAAAACTATAGGTCCCTGCATTTGTGTAACAACATCAATCGGCCAAACAGTTAGCAAAAGTGCAAACGTCAAAATATTATTATATTATGATTACGAATGCGAAGTTAGCATTCGATAGCGGTTGCAGTATGGCGGACGACTTTTAAAGAAATTATTAAATTTTTCTGAAACTGTCTATAGGGGTTTTGGGCGGCTAGCTGATTATGAATCTGAGGTTACTTTTGGAGAATTCTAAATGGCGGATCCAATATGGTGGAGATTTAAAATTAGTTAATTTTTATAAAACCTCAAATAAAGGAGGTTTCGGGTTTTCGGATATAAATTTGAGAATAGTTTTTTAAAATGGGCACCCAAATCGCCCTACTGTAATTATCTTGAACTGCATAGCAACCATTCAAAATGAAATAATTTGTTTTATTTGGAATTTTAAAAACATTCAAAATCTCGACTTCTTTGCAGAATGCCACGTTTTTGATAAGCATCTGCTCAGAAATTTTTAAAAACTATTTTAGAATGTTTATCAATTAATGGCCTCGAAAACTTTAAACTAATATTTTTTTATTCACCTGCCATATTCGATCCATTATTTTGTATGTAATTGAGAAACTAACAGACACGTATATTAGATTGCGATAAGTAGACCAGCAACCCTTTAAATGTTTATGAAATTCAGATTAAAATATTAATTGTCTTTCAAAGATATACGCCCTGCAATATTACGCACAGACACGTTTCATAACGAAGGCTTATATTCAATACCCTCTATTTGCACTTTTCACAAAAATGAGATTCTGATATAAATATCCACCTAAATCCACTGTCATAGGTGATATTAATGCCGAACTTGTATAACGTTTGACAGAATATTTTACTATTAAATGGCAAAGTCAGAATTAACATCTGTGATGAACATTTTTTT
>NW_023464040.1:0-12032 GCF_013731165.1 Rhagoletis pomonella | reverse complement strand
CTAGGTCGCCATTAGTGTTCTTACAGGAGTGCGCTCCGGTCTTTAAACCCTCCGTAAGTCGCCTAACTCTCTGGTAAACTTTTCGGGCATTCCTAATGTCGGCCAGCATTTCAAGCTCTTCGCACTCACGTATTTCCGTCTCTCTCTTCTTACTGCGACAAATACGTCTCGCTTCCCTCTTCAGATCCCTATAGCGGTCCCATATAACGCGCGTTGCGCCCGATCGCAGCGTGGCCCTGTAGGCGGCATCTTTTTCTCTGCAGCTTCCTGACTTTCCTCATCGTACCAGTTGTTCTTTCGGGCTCGCTGAAATCCGACTACTTCTTCGGCGGTGGTACTTAATGAGCGGGAAATATGGTTCCACTGCTCGCATATGTCGGTTTGTTGCAGAATGCTCTCTGAGAGCAGGTGTCAGAGTCGAGTTGCGAAAGCACTGGCTGTCTGTTGTGATTGCAGCTTTTCGACGTTAAGCTTTCCTTGCATATTTGGGCGCACATTTTTTGCTGCACAGAGGCGGGTGCGTATCTTGGCTGCAACAAGCTAGTGGCCCGAGTCGCTGTTTGGGCCTCGGAGCGTGCGTAAGTCTAAAATACTGGAAGCGTGCCTTCCGTCTATTACAACATGATCGATTTGGTTTCTCGTTTTTCGATACCAAGTTGCGGGCCCCGGCAAAGTCGATCAGCCCTAATCCGTTGTCGGACGTTTCGTCGTGGAGGCTGAATTTTCCGACGGTGGTTCCAAAGATCCCTTCCTTGCCCACTCTGGCATTGAAGTCGCCAGGCACGATTTTGTACGTGCGCTCCAAGCGCTCATAGAAGATATCCTTGGATGCTTCATCCTTCTCTTCCGTCGGGGCATGGGCGCAGATGAGCGAGATGTGGAAGAACCTCGATTTGATGCGGATTGTGGCTAGACGGTCGTCCATTGGGGTGAACGGCAGTACTCGGCGACGGAGTCTCTCTCCCACCACAAATCCAACTCCGAATTGGCGCTCCTTTACATGGCAGCTGTAGTAGACATCGCAAAGCCCCAGACATTGCTTGCCTTGCCCAGTCCAACGCATTTCTTGGATGGCGGTGATGTCAGCTTTTGTCCTGACAAGGACATCAACCAGCCGGGTAGAAGCACCTTCCCCATTAAGGGTCCGGACATTCCAGGTGCATGCCCTCAAATCGTAGTCATTTAAACGTTTGCCGCGGTCGTCATCATAAGGGGGGCCTCATCTTAGGCTTTGCCTTGTTTCTTCACTGGAAGTGGATTTTACGTAGCGGATCCCAAACACAGCGCACAACTCATTACTGGGACGGGGGTAGTTTCGCAACCAAATACACGTTTATATAGCGAGCCGCTTGCTCCAAGCAGACACCCGCTTGCAGCCGCACCTACTGGTGAACAGACGCTGCAGACTTCAGTGAGCCCTTAAACCGAATAAGTTGGAGTGGCCCCACCGAAGCTCCCTCACTTTCAGTCGTGACCCAAGGCTCCACTCGGATTGGTTACCGCACCTTGCACATGGGTTACTTACGTTGCCCAGAGTGCGTGAACGAAGTCGGGATTGAGTATAGCCATGCAACTGTAACTGCATATCCAGCGCAACGACTATACCCAATTGCATCAAACAAGGATTACGATTATATAATTTCGAGTCCCTAATTTACTGGTCTTCGCTATGCAAATGAACTTCAAAAATTTCAGCTGTTAATAGCTACGTTAGCTTTAGGACAATCGTGACCATCTTATATATATAGAAATGTTACGCCTATTTCTTTAGCTTTAAAACGACGTTAAGATGAAGTCTATGCGATGAGCAGAACCCGAGATATAACGATTTGAAGAAGTACCTGATTAGTCAGAATCACGAAAAAATTCTTTGGCAGATAATATCTCCTCGAATACGTATAGGTTATTTCATGTATAGAGCCCATACAAAAAATTTGAAGCTAATCGAAAGTGTGACACCAAATTTGGTGTCCGATATGAAAAAGAATGTCTCATATGTGTAAATAAAAAGCATATTTCTTCTAAACATGGCTAGAATTTGATTAACATACAGCATGTAATAGTTTATTGCCAAAGTTACAATTATTTGGAGAGAAATCATAGTGCCAGCTTCCATTGATTGCTCAGAGAAAAACCCAATCCTCTGTATGTGAACGAACAAAATAATAATGTTTCCCCTGCAGGAAATGAGACGAGTTTGTAGCTAACTATTAACTAACTAGCAGCCTACTAGTGGTAACTATTTATTAACTATTTCCTTTGACCGTAACTAACTACTTTTTAAGGGCGATGGCCGCAAACTAGTGAGAACTGGTTTCCTCTGCATTAGATGACAACTAACTTGTAGCTAACTACTTTTGGACATGAACTATCAATAAAAAAAGATTTTTTAAATTTTTTATATTTTTATTTATTTAGTTATTTTATTTAACATTACACATTTGCTTATTTGTTTACGTGTTCTTTTGTAGGTGGTCTCATATTTAAATTCGATCAGACATAACATCAAAATAATAATACAAAATTTCGACCTTTATTTTATTTGTCAGAAAAAAGTGTATTGAAAGAAATTTTTGTATGAGGTTTAAATATAAACTTGTAAAGAAAACAAACTCCCGATAACGTCTGCAAGACTCCTGCACGACTTTACAACTAACTTAAAGTTAGTTTTGTCTTAGCTAATCAAAAGTTCGTTATTAATCGAAATCGCGGAGAAAAGCTAACTTACTTAGTTATTTTAATCAATTGATAATTTTTTCTGCACGGTCACTACTAAACCATGTTTCAGTCCAGGAAAAATTATCTTTAAATTTTTAGGAGAAAGAGCTCTCGCTATAGCGATAGTTTTTCAGATACTTGAATTAAGCATGGTCTTGATCTTTGTATGTATAGATGTGTTAATACCCCTGTGTTGTCCAACTTGAATATATTATATGCAGTAATGGGCATTATTCATTAAGACAGTTTTTCGGAATAGATGTTACATCTGTATGTATTTACACATAGATATATGTATGAGTTGAAAGTATCTGTTTTAAAAATAATAGCTTGTTAGCTACCCTAAATTTTTTGTTAAATAAAATAAAATTAAATACGTAAAAAAATAAAACACGGACAAAACTTTAAATCCACTTTTTTCGAAAAGGGCCCAGTAGTCGATTTTAAATTAATTTGGAAACTGTTTCCGAAGCTTACTAGAAACACATCCCGGAAGAAAACCGGATGTAGAACAACCTTAGGATTAAACGTAATCGTAGCACACCGTGCTAACCGACTAGTGATAAAGTTAAGCTGCGATGCAGAATAGAGCAATGCTCTACAAAGTATAAGCGATCCTGCGCGATTTTATATATAAATGACTGCGGTTGCCAAGAGAACGAAATCAATGTCAGTGTCAATGATTTGGGAACCAGAGCTGCTGTTGCTGCAGAGTAAGAAAATGGTGACGCTGATGCCAAAAGCGAAGGGGACAGGTAACCCGTGATAAGCAATGAAGTTGGCGCTTCTGTCACTATAGCTGAAGTAGAAATTGGTGATTGAGCGGCTGCCACAGATGGAAGAGTGCCTTGATGTACCAAAGCATGAAGTTTCAATGTAGCCGGACTTGCAGTTCTTTAGAGAATGACCTCCTCTTAGACAATTCAGACAAAGTTGTTGTCCTTCGACTCTTTATATCGCATAGAAGGCGAAACGCTAGTAAAGGTTTCGCATTAAACGATTGCATGCTGACTGGAGTCGCAACCGTTTGACGACGTGGCTAGCGAGACCTTGCGGTTGTTGTTTAAAAATGACTTATGAAATAAGTCATAAGGCTGGTAACCTTGGCGTAAAGGCGTTTTCGAAATTTTCCAGACGTTGGCAACGATTTTCTAACAATTTCGGCATCGAATTTCAAGTTGTGATTTCATTTACAGGCGATTCTTCCTCCCATTTCGTGCGAGATGCAATGTCCAATTTTTACGACACTAGCTGAATTAGTCAGAAATCTGCTCTTTCGTACCCATAGTTTGTAGCGCGCGCAAATTGGTGTTTACATTGTCGCTTAGTTCGCGAAGCTTCGCCACGGAATCAACTTCTACCCTTTTAAGTTGTACAATGTCTCTTATATGTGCCTGAAAATTTAAGCGTCAACCCAGATTTCAATAAGTCAATAGCCTTATCATAGTTTTGCTCTGAAATTTTTAACGAACGTATTTTACCCACGCAGCGTCACGCAAGCTGGAGCGAATCCTCGTCAAATCCACCACAGTATTGAACATTGAAAAAAAAAAATCAGGCCACTCTGTATAATTACCGCTGGATTATGGAATATGTAGAACTGGTAACCTTTGCTTTTGCGGAGCGACGATAATCGATGGCTGTTCATCCGAACTTGACCGCACGATCGAGCGATGAGATTCTGCGCCACGGCAATTATACGGCAATTATTCTTCGTCTTCGCTTCGATGTAATGGCTAGAAAACAGCATCACTACGTCTTCAGGACGTCCTCATCCTCCAAATGCGCTTGAATACCATCAAATTTTTTCCAGCCGATCCACCTGCTCTATTTGGACTTCAACTGCCGCTTCGTCGAGCTCCCGGAGTACTTCAAGGTTAAGGGCGTTGGTAATCGTTGTCATCTGCTGTATGAGAGAATCGCGTTTTTTTCCTGGATTCGACTTCTTTTGCTCTTTTGGACGGAGCTATGGGGCAATGTTTTGTTTGTTCTGTTGTTGTTTTGCAAAATTCCTGATTCCAAAATCACGTCGGAGTCACCAATGATTTTGTGGACGGCAAGCCTTTTTACCGACCAGTGGCAATTACAAAATAAGCAAGTTTATTAGCGCCTATGCTTCTTGGCTTCAACTAGTTAACTAGTTTTTAACTTATTGCAATCATTATACATATATATTTACGCATGTGTGTACATCATAGAATAACAACTTGCACAATAGATCAGTGTGACCACTTTGCAATTCCTCAAAACGTGGGGAATTTCGGGTGCGCTTGAGTATTTTTTGAGGATTTTTATTTTGAGGAATTTTCTCTCGATATGTTTGCAGATAACAAATGCAACCATGTTTTACACAACAGAGCTGTTAAATCGATCGCCAAATTTTTGAACAAAAAGCTTTCCGAAGTTTTATCAAACATTCTTCAAACCTACTTTTCCAATTTCGCCATACACTATGCAAACATGAATCGTTTAAACAAAGAATTTTTCCGGTCCACAATGCAAAAGAGTTTGGTGAAAATTCCGTTGCGAATGAGGCGATTTTACCATACTCAACGTAAGCGGTTTGATCAAACGTCAACATGGCGGTCAGAGAATTACAAAATTTGATTTTTGTTCAAAATTTGTTTTGCATGGCGTCAAAAATAGAGGTCGAAAGTGTCTTGACACTCGAGAGGGAACATTAAAATTTACCTCAGCCAGAAGGGCCGGGCTATTAATCAAGCCTGTCATTAATTTTACGATAAATATTATAGCTAGCATTTCTCTACGACTTGCGAGTGTAGGCAAATTTATGAGCTTTAGACGACTATTGTAAGGGGGGAGATTGTAGTGTGAATCCCAGTTAAAATAACGCACCGCAAAAAGCAGGAATTGTTTTTGAATTAATTCAATCCTATCTGAATGAACTTGGTACCAGGAATTCTAAACAATAGATCCGTATTCTAACTAGGTCTAACTAAAGTGGTAAAAATAGCTTTTGTAACATAAGGATCTTTGAACTCTTTTGACCATCGCTATACAAATGCAAAAAATGCTTTGGTTTTATTAACTGTAATATTAATCAAATAAAACACCTCTTTGAGGTAAAATTTTCGAGTGAACAAAGAAACACAAAATTTATGATATCAATTTCGTGACGAAAATGATACGCATTTTTTAACTGCCTTTAAAACGTTGGGAAAATCGTTTTATTCATACGATCGTTGCAAAAGTTCTGTTTTTTATTCGCAACGTTCCGAATAAATAAAATAAGATTTTCCGTAAGTTTCAATGGCAGTTAAAAAATGCGTATAATTTTCGTCACGAAATTGATATCATAAATTTTGCGTTTCTAGTTCAGCTTTCGTCACTCGAAAATTTTACTTCAAAGAGGTGTTTTATTTGATGTTGGGGTAGCAAATTTAAAATCGACGAAAATACAATCAATAATAAAAATGTTATCTAAATCTTTTAAAAAATTATGTATTCAAATCGATGTGTCCACTGAAACATAATTTTTCGAATACGGAACAAAGAGAAAAAGAAACATCATATGCTTTGTATTCGAAAAAATAAAAATAAAAATTATGAGACATGATAAAAACTTATCAACTTGGTACCAACTTTGGATACAATAAACAAGTGTTTTCGCCTGATTGTCTCGTAGTTTATTTTTGTTAAGATTTCTACCGGGTTTTGGGCCCACTCATGTGCTTTTTTAAGAAGTTTTACTTCTATCACGTGTACGATGTTGCACTCATGCTATTAAACTAATGATTTTTACAACGCTTTTATCAACTTGCATTGTTGTATGTCCAGACCACCATTTTATACTATAAATATAGCAAAGGTATTTTTTCTCAAGTAGTTTTGCTCAGTGGCAATTTATACATATGTATGTAAGTAGTAGCGGCACATTGGGTGAACTAAATTCATTCATACATACATATTTATGTACAACTGTAGGTAATATAGTACACGTCTTCCCAGGTAGGTTAAGTGCGGGTGATAGACCCATGTAGCATAGTGACATACTGTGTACATACCTGCAATAAAAATGGGGAAAAATTTTACAATTTTGGCATGTGACTGAAAAAAACTCTAAAAGACGCACAAATTGTGGTTTCCAAGACATGTACCAAGTGATTAGCACAGCTGCATCCTTCAACTTGTCAACTCGCGGGAAATTCCCCGATTTGCAGTTTTTGAGAAAATGCCCGAAATGTATATTTTCAGCAGCCTGATTTTTAGTTTTCAGGCGGTAACGTTATGACATATTTATATTTTATAAACAGAAAAGATAGCGTTAGATAGTTTGTATGAAGACCCTTCTACTGATATCCACATCAATGACATGGACTGAGTAGTGCGGCCTCAGTTAGTTTAAAAAATTGCCTTTTTAAGAATTTCAGGCTGCAGCCTCGCCCACAAAGGCATACGAATCAAAACATCCTGGAACGAAACCTTCTTAGTTTTTTGTACTTCAATTCTTGAAAGTTTTAAAGAAATTAAATGAAGGTACGTACGGACGCCAAATACATACCAAAGCATCTCGTACCTCACATTTACCTCTATATCTTTCCAATGGGATCCGGAACTTAATATATAAGGTATCGTTTGAAAGGTATTGGCCTATAGAATAACACTAAGTATGTTGGGTATACCCACATGCCCCCTTAAACCGGCAAAAATAAAAAACTTTTTTTGTTTCGCAACACTTTAGCCTAATTTTTAAGAATCCGCTTAATCGTTTAAGAAGCTTGAATACATTTTCTGAATACACTCTGCAAGACCTTTCCAACGATATCTCAAACATGTCGATTGGACTTCTGGATAAAAACTTCCAAATAAGCGAGTCATTTCTCATCATTGGCATACATTAAAAATTTAGAATATTTTATTATAGAAGAATTATCATCAATGAATATCAGGAACAGAATCGGACCAAGGTGGGTTCCCTGAGGAACTCCTGAAGTAACTTTAGTGTTTTTTGGAAGAACAATTTTTAAAAATAACTCTTTGTGTTCTATCAGAGAGGTAAGAAGAGATCCAATGAAGAAGACTTGGCTAAAAGCCGTTTAGGTCGAGTTTACGGATGAGTAACAAGTGACATACTTTGTCAAAAGCTTTACTGAAATCGGTGTATATTACGTCGGTATGAGCATTTTTTCTGAAACCGTTTGAGACATAATTTGTGAACTCCAATAAATTACTGATAATAGATTTTCCTTTAGAAAACCCGTGTTCAGATTGTGAAATTGAAGAATATAGAATGTCAGATGCGCTAGGGTATCCGTTTTTATATAAGATGGTTTTAATTTTCTGCTTGTTCTCTTTTCTGAACTCCTGGTCGCTGACTTTATAATCACCCATGGAGTCAAAAGAAAAACACTGCCATGAACTTAATTGAAAAAATTTATAAAGTCAGCGACCAGGAGTTCAGAAAAGAGAACAAGCAGAAAATTAAAACCATCTTATATAAAAACGGATACCCTAGCACGCTCATAGAAAGATTCATAGCAACAACAATTAACAAACTAGAATGAGCGAACAACAATATGAGAAATAAAAATGATAATAGAATATTTACTGCCATAACATACATACCAGGTTTAACGGACAACAAATCGCAAAGAAAATTTATACATAACGAAACAATAAGTTTTGCGCATCGACCGCATCGCACACTCAACAAAATAAACAAAGAACAACAACACAACGTCATATATGAGATTCAATGCAATGGCAAAGCTGACGAACGCTGCAGCAAGGTATACATAGGAACGACGAAGCGAGCTTTAGGAGTCAGAATCAACGAGCACAAAACAGACGCGAAAAATTTGATAATGCAAGAATAGTAGACATCGAGAGGAAAACAAAGAAAAGGATGATATTAGAAGGGCTTCGAATACAGCAACAAATACACTGTGCAATGAATTACAAAGAAGATGTAGATAATATAAATTGCGCATACACAGCGATAATAGCGAGTAATAGATGAACAGCTGGGATAAAGTATTGATGTATTTAAATGTTAAGTGTTAATTTAAAAATGTGATGTCCATTAAATAATTAATGTGATTTTATGTTATTATATCCTCCTGAGTACATCTGTCCTATATATAGTACGTAGAAAATAAAAAATTCTGACGGCTTCTTTTTAATTGGCAACACTAAAATATTTTTACTATGACGTGCCCTGACATCTTAGGTTATGGAAAAAAAATGAAAACGTCATATGTCATTCAGTATTAATTTAAAAATGGCGTCGCTAGGAAAACGTGGTAATAAGTATCAACGCAAAGGTAAGTTAATCTTTATTCATCCAGTGATTTATTTCGTAAATACGTATTTATTTGGGGTTACTAACATATTAATATTATAAACTAATTATTTAAACTATTATTTTATTGAAATATTTAATAGTGAGCTTTCGACCATTATATTTATTTCTATGTCCTTTGCGAAGCACAAAAGCATGTAATTAGTATTTACAAATACTGACTTCCCATGTACTATGCAAAGTACATTAAGTTTTTTTTTAACTTTTATGTTAATGTTCTAGCTATAACCGATGATGAAATCACGGCGGCCTTTGAAGAATCTGATTTCGATTTTTCTGGAGATAATTCCGATGAAGATCCAGATTTTATTCCTCCAGAACTAAGTCAACGAAACAGTGACCATAGGCAAAAAGTGATACCAGTACCTCGGACGAGGAGGATGAAACGGTGTCCACTCCATTAGCTTCGTCTTCAACATTAGACTGTTTACCGTCATCTTCGTCATATATAATACGAGGAAGAAGACGCATAAGAAATCAAGCTCGCGGATTACGCGGCCGTGGTCAAGGTAACAGGCGGCATTCATTATCTAGCCGACAGATAGCTATCCAACAAAATTTAGCTGACATTCGAGACACTTGGGTTAATGGCACACTGGTAACAGAAATTAATAATTTAATGCAACCTTCTTACGTCCAGAGAAATAGTGAAGAATGGGAGTGGTACCGGTTCTATGACCAATACATAGATGACAATATTCTTACAGATATGGTAAACTGTACTAATAGAACACATATTTTTGAAACAGGAAAATCTATGGGGCTCACTTTAAGAGAGCTGAAAGTCTATATTGGTATTACTACGGTCATGTCAGCATTGCAGTACCCGCAAATATCTATGTATTGGTCTGACAAATGGAAAGTTGCTATAATAGCCAAGGCTATGACTCGTAACAGATTTTTTTTTCATCCGGCTGAGGCTGAAGTGCGTTTATGACCCTGAAGTAACGTCGGAACAAAAATTGCAGAAAACATGGAAAATTCAGCCGTTATTTGATCGCATATTAGCTGGATATCATGAACAAAATCGTCACCAGGAAATGAGTATTGATGAAATGATTATCCCTTTCACAGGGAAGTGCCCCATTCGGCAGTTTGGTCCCAACAAACCAAACCCTGTTGGCCTGAAGGTCTTCGTCTTAGCCACACAGAAAGGCATTGTTTGCGACATGGCTATTTATCAGGGAGACACTACATTTCCCCAGTTAGTAAACAAAGGATTTAGTTTGGGAGAAGCTGCCATTATTCATTTGACAAGAACACTGGTGCCAGGCCATTTACTGTTTTTGGACCGTTTTTTCACCACTTCCAAGCTGTGTGCCGAATTACTGAAACTTGGATTCCATGGCACAGGCACTATTATGAAAAATAGAGTTCCGAAAGACTGTGCACTGACTGAAGAAAAATTGTTTAAAAAACAAGCAAGAGGAAGTAGTGAGGTTAAGGTACGAGAAGACCGCAAACTCGCAGTGACGATGTGGCTTGATAATAAACCAGTCCTGATGATACTGCGACAAGAACCATGACGAATGTAAGAGATGGTCCAAGAAAGATAAAAAATATGTAACAGGGAGAAGGCCTGATGTTATCAAAAAATATAACGAAAATATGGGTGGCGTGGATCTCGCTGATAGAATGCTTTCAGTTTGCCCGTAATCGTACAAAGAAGTGGACAATTCGCGTAATCTCCCACTTGTTAGATTTAAGCGTGGTAAATGCTTGGCTGCAGTATAGGGCTGTTGAAGTAGAGAAGGGAGTACCAAAAAGAAACATTGTACGGATGCGAGAATACAAACTGAATTTAGGGACAAAACTCATCACTGACAATGAGGAAGAATCTGATACGAATACTGAAGAGGAAATTATGTATGATGAACTTGAACCGAAACATAAAAAGCGTAGAGTCTTAATAAATCCAACCAAAAGTGCTGCACATTTACCAGAATATGGTTCAAAACAAAGCCGCTGCAGAAAAAATGGCTGTGACAAGAAAACAACTGTATTTTGCAAAAAATGTGAGATTTACTTGTGCTTCACCCCTAGTCGAAACTGTTTTTCGAATTTTCACGAAGACTGTTAAGAGAAATATGAAATTTTAAAGCAACTGAGTTATTTATAATATTCCTTATGAAGAAATTTAAAGTTCTTGTTTTGTTATTGTGAAGAAAAAATATATATACTTTGTTTATTTTAAAAACTGAAATAAAACTTTAAATACAAAACTAAATAAATGACATGTTTGTTTAATTCTCATGTCCTTTATATAGAACATAGTAAAAAACCAGTTTTTCCAATTTATTAATTTTTTTTAGTATTTTTTTCATACTAAGTAATGTTTCAGCAGTGTACTAAAGAAATTTTTAAAAGAAATTCAAAAAACAGGATGTCTGGTACTCAGGAGGATATGTTAAGGTATGTTTGAAAAACATGTTTTGGTATACACGTTTGTTAATTATGTTTTCTTGTAAAAATAAATAGACTCCCTGAGGAAGACACAATAATGTGTCGAAACGCGTAGGAGGCAGAAAAGAAAAACCAACGTTTTTGCTTTAAAATCAACGGCCGAAAAGCTCCAAATATACAAATCGTAACAATTTATATACATTGGCCCTATTTAAAAACTAGTAAATTCTATTTAATTTTACATAAATATGACTTATAAAATTTCTTATTTAATGCGAAGAAGCCATGCCTCAAAACCGAGTACTTTTTGTAATCACTGTGTAAGCCCGTTCTTTTATACGGTTTAAAAGAATGCGACTTTTTATTTTTCAATTTTTGAAGCTCTTTAGTGAGCCAAAAATAACAAAATTTCAAATATTCAAATATGTGCACATCTAAAACACAAGAAACAAGAATTACTTTATTTTGCGAATATTAACGAAACAACTTGTTTAGACGAGTTACTTTTGAGGCTCGATGTCGAAGCCGGTAGTCGCAACATTAAGATGATATATTTTTTCAATAACTTCCCTATTTCAAATTTAAACAA